>NC_088689.1:25020000-25025000 GCF_028017835.1 Emys orbicularis | reverse complement strand
GGAATTGTGTTACAACAAGTGAACTAGTTCTGAAACCCATTTTTGCATATTTTTGTCCAGTTGCCATCTACAAGCCACGCAGCTAGGCTAATATGTCACTTGTTGCCAATTTCTGAAAAACAATGATATGGTCATTCAACTTCAAGAGCCCACTGAACTTTCCTTCTCTACTTGCTTAATTATTTAAAAAACAAACAAACAGTAAGAGCCATCTGATGGTTCTTACAAATGCTGAAGAACTGATAGCAGATGTTAGAAGTGATGGTATTAGCTACTGAAACAGCCCTGGACACAGTTCAGACCCTGAATCTCCAGGACAAACTCCTGATACTGAATCAGAGAGAGAGGAATTAGAAGAAGAGATTCTATAAGAGGCAAAAAAAAATTACGCTTTGCAGTCTAGAGAAGATAACATTTTAAAAAAACAGAGCAAAATAGCGGTGCTGATGGTATGTCTGAAAGAACACTTATACCTGGTGGCACTCCTTTGACCCCTACCCTCTGCCAAAATCATTGTCTGCTGAAGGGAACTTAGTAAGCTTCGACATTAGATATGTGTAAGGCTGTTAGCTATGATCATAATAACAGTGAGCTGTGACAAGCCTAAAACCCAAACTGGCATATCTAAATTCAGGCACCATAGAACTAATACATCTACTACAAAGTGCAATTGATTGCCAACCTAATAAAACCAGCAATGACACTATTGAACACGACATGCTGCTTTGAACCTTCTACCGCTAAATGATGAGATAGCTGAACACGTAGTGCTGAAGAACTTGTTGGAGTAGGAAGTAAAACCTATTCTTTGCTTATCTTCAAACTTAGATGAACCACTAAGTGTATGTCTACACTGCAATTAGACACCCACGGCTGGCTGGCCTGTGCCAGCTGACTTGGGCTTGCGGGACTCAGGCTGTGGGGCTGTTTAATTGTGGTGTAGACGTTTGAGCTTAGGTTGCAGCCTGAGCTCTGGGACTCTCCCACCTTGCAGGGTCCAAAGCCTGGGCTCCAGCCCGAGCTTGAACATCAACTGTGCAATGAAACATCCCCTTAGCACAAGTCCTGCAGGACTGAGTCAGCTGGCATAGGCCAGCTAGAAGCTTTTAATTGCAGGGTCGACATACCCTAAGTCTCCACTCCCTAATCCTTAGTTCTGAAGGAGGTAAAGAAACAGTGATTTCAGGGTTCCATTTCCAAATATTCATGTCTTAATTTAGCACTTAGACATTTAAAAGGGTGCTTAATATTATGCCCAAATACTCATTTTAGGTGCCTACATTCTAGTTTGAGTTCATAAATGTGCGATAAGCATCCAAATTTAGGCACCGAAGTTGGAAAACTGGCTTCCCTGGGCTGATGGTCTCTGACATTTAGAGTGCTCTGGGGAATAATTACTAGCATTATAAGGTCTTTTACTTCTGTGATTGTATGCTATCTAGAACAATGGGGCCCTGATCTCTGAGCTGGGCTTTGAGTCCCAAAAATACAAATAATATTCTAGTGAGTTACTGTGCCTGTCATTCTGTCCTAAAAGAAGGGAACCCATTTCACCTCAAAATCAAACCTGGCTGCCTAGCTGACACAATAGCAGACATCAGATACAGTGGTGAACTTAGGAAGTTTTGTGCATTGTGATACTTTCTGCCACTTCCAGTGCTATTCCTCATTAGAGCAATAGGGAATTGCTCCCAGACCACTTGAATCTGTCAGAAAGGAAGAAAATATTTTAAAATGTGCTCACTATGTACAGCTGCTGAAACATCTGTGCTGAACATGATGACACAAGCTGTAATCATGGCAGTTGGGGAGGGGATACAATGAAGAGAGGTTAAAGAACAGGCTAAATTAACTCCTTGGACTGTGTGTCTCCAATAGTGCTAAAGTGTTCTGGAGTTTAAGACTTCAATATCTGCCCCACTGCGGTTCTTGGAGTCAGCTGGCACAGCCTTAAAGTTGGTGGGATCAGTGTAGAGTCATAGATTCTAAGGCCAGAAGGGACTGCTGTGATCATGTGACCTGGATAACACTGGCCATAGAACTTTCTTGAAATAATTCCTGTTTGAACTAGAGTATCTCTTTTAGAAAAACATCTAATCTTGATTTAAAAATTGCCAAAGCCAGACTACCATGGCCTCTCCCAGCTGGCCAACATTGGTAGGGCTCCTACAGGATCTTAAAGCTGCCCTTTGAAAACAGAATCCTTGAGGTAATATTACCACTATTGTCCTTCTGGAGCTACCCCGTGAGTGCAAAGAGATTGTATTTTGCGCCTCCATGTGCTCATGGGGAGAAGTGGCACAACATGTTTTACTCTGCTTTTCTGCCCATATGGCCTTAGTCTGCAGTCTCTGCACAGACAAAATTCCCAAAGGCTTGAATGAGGCCAGTCCTATTAACCCAGTTCTGCAACTCTTAGTCACTTGAGTAAGGACTACTCAGGGAAGTAAGAGTCTGAAGGCTTAGGCCTTTGAATGAGACCTTTACCTAGCAAACATGGAAGAGGTTTGTTTGTTTGTTTCCATTTAACAAATGAACTCCCACAACATGTCTTTAAAGTGTGGATCAATGGGTGGGTTTTCCCCAAGTCCTAACTGCTCACGTAAAAATTTCTGGAAATGTTGATGTGGGGAATAAAACTTTACTCTCTCCTGGAGCTCTGCAGGGGGGGAAAAAACACTGCTTTGGGTTGAGGAACTGTATAAGAACCTGAACAGAATAGAATAGAAATCTCCCTTAATCAAAACAACATTATGCCAAGAACCCTTTCTAGGGAAGGGATATTTACACAGCAGCACAGCCCTACTTAAAAATAGAACAGACCTGCCATGTAAGTAACAAAAATACATAACAGCATACTCCGGCAATTTGAGCTTTTGAAGGATGTCTGTCATATGCCTAGTCTTATTTTACGCCCCTTCCCTTTTTAAAAAGAGGAACAATGCCATCTTCCTGAAAGGAAATAGGCAATAAAAACTCCAGCAGGATTTCCAATTAATAATTTTTCCCATTCAGATCCTAAGGGGGGAAGGAAAACCCCCCAGTTTTAGCACTTAAACAGTGCTTATTAAATTGATATTTTTACATGCCTGGTTTTCCCTAAATGTGGTATATACTTTTACTGCTCAATTAAGTCTTTTTATTTTTCCAAATGTCCTTTATAAAATTGGTTGAATTCCGTGTGAGATGATGTAAAGCATCTGATGACAAAATATCAAATATATTTATAAAACACCCTGTTGAGTTTTTTATCTTGCTATTACATTTTTAATTAATCGATTTTTTGTTGTTGTTTTACAAATGTTGTGTTTTATTGCTGGCATGATCTCACTGCTTTACAGTATCGATAAATGAAGGCACACCTGCACTATAAAATCCACTTTATATGAAGCAGGCCATTCATGTTTTTATAGCCCATTTTTCACCCATTGTTCTTGGGTCGTGTCATAGGTGTGTTGTAATGCATTGTGGAGGTGGACGGCTTGAAGATCAGTTTAACAAAATAGTCTAATTTTGCCAACTTTAATGCCAGAATCTGGACTGAAAAATGTAGAACTAATATCCCAGTAGACATACTCTATGATGTCACTTCCCTGAAAATGTCCAAGACAAACATCTATTTCCAGATCACTTGCACTTATAACATGAATTCTACCTCCTTTTATCCCCCCAAATTATTATTCCTGTGTTTTCTAACAATTTTAATGTTAACTTGGTTAATGTCTGAACTTTTCTGACTTTTTGTAACACTTGTATGTTTTATGATGTTGCTTCATATAGTATAACAAGGTTCATTCCAAATCTAATAATGTTTTTTGAGTCTGCAAACCTGTGAGCAATTTTTAAAAAGCTTTTGAAAATAATACAAGATGAAGTCTGTTAAATATACACTCTATACACATGCATATGCACACACTAGTTTGACACTGACTCCTGTTACCTTACTTAATTAGAAAAATCTACTGAATTTAATAAAATACTTCTGGCTCAAACGCTTTTTGAACTAGAAAAATACAGAACAAAATTATTTTTCTTTATTTCATGTGAATCTAGTGCTCATAAAGATGAAGGACTATGAGCAGTAGTTAGAGCCAAGCATAGTGCAGGCGGACACTTCATCATATAGCTTTGCTAGTGCACCTTAATCCTGATCTTCAGCATCTCTGCTTACAAAAAATAACAGGAGTACTTGTGGCACCTTAGAGACTAACAAATTTATTAGAGCATAAGCTTTCGTGCATCCGAAGAAGTGGGTTGTAGCCCACGAAAGCTTATGCTCTAATAAATTTGTTAGTCTCTAAGGTGCCACAAGTACTCCTGTTATTTTTGCGGATACAGACTAACACGGCTGCTACTCTGAAATCTGCTTACAAAGTCTTTGGCTTCTTTTGAGAGGAAATTGTCAGTTGAAGTCAACTGTGTGGTATATTCTGACAGGCACAAAAATGTTCACTAGAATGTGGAATAGATCACCAAATTCAATATACCTTTCTATAATTAAGGCACCGATCCTGCAATCAACTCCACACAAGCAGACCCCTGAACCCATGTGCATCCCCATTGATTCAGTGTAGACACTGGGGTCTACACAAGTGAAGCTGTTGAGAAGATTTTAATATTTTTGTCTCAGCCCAAAGAAGCCCTTCAATCCTGAAGATTTCCTTTGTGTGGTTTAATTCCAAATTACGTTTTATTAACCCCCTTTTTATATATATTCACCCGACATGCTGACACACCAACAGTTGTTTTTGATAATGTGCCTTTAAAGTGACAACTTTATGGCAGAACTGAGAAATGTTTATTAGGATAACAAACACAACACTGAAGTCAGTACTGGCAGAACTTAGAGATACTGCAAAGTTATCAGGGGGAGTTCAAAAAGGGTTTTGTCAATCACGGTGGGTTCATGAATGCCTGGACTGTTTTAATCCCAATCAGACTCACCAGTTCAGTTGGAATGCCTCCTCTGTTTTGGAGTGGAATACATCACTAATGTTTTA
>NC_088689.1:24960000-25015000 GCF_028017835.1 Emys orbicularis | reverse complement strand
ACTTAGTATACCTATCTAAAGACATGACAATTAGTACAACTGACATTTGCAAAAGCAGATGTTTATGATGTGAATAATGGATGGAAAACATAGTTTATTTCTTTTTAATGAAGTACAGTATAGTTTTATCCAGGAAACTTAAGCACTTAGGTTCAGGCCACTATGTATATATGAAAGAGACTGTTCTTAGCATGTGTAATTTAAGTCCTATGACACTTCTTAAAGTATGCAAAAGAATAAATAACTTATTAAAACATGTTCAATGTAATAATGGGTTGTTTCAAGAATTGTTGTAAAAGAGATTAGAAAAAGGGGGAAAGCAGCCTTTAGGGGAAAATAACATGAATTTCCAGCAGTACAGTTGTTTAATGATTCTATATTTTTAAAATGTGCCTGCACTCCATTCACAGTCGTTTAAGTACTTAAATAAGCACAATAAATGTAAATAATTTACTGCTTTACAAACAGAAAATTGGGCAGAAAAGTAATTTTGAATAGCAACTTGGCTTACAATAGCCAGTGATTTGGTGCCCTGTAAAATGCATTTGACACTGCTGTTCATTAAGCTAGTGCTATTGAGCCTTCTTCACATTCATTAGTGATTAATTCGGACAGATATTTAACTTAATAAGGTAAGCAAATAAACAAAAAATCACTTTCTGTGCCTTAAGGTTTTTAGACTTCTAATTGGTTTTGTGCACTAATTATCAAGATTAACACCTTACACTTTTCTCACTCCTTACACTTAGAAATTCCAACTGGGAAAAAAGCACACAACCTTGTGGGAATCCTTTAAGAATAAAGGGTTAAGGGTTTGCCTTTTACAAGGAAGATTATTACCAAAAAAGAACAATTCCAGGTTAACGTAGACACAAATGGAGCACAATGAGGAGGAGATCTAAATCTGTGCAACTTTCTAAGTAGTGACGCTGTCCATTTTTGCAATACATGTGAATGAGCACTTCTCCAGAAGACATTGCATGTATCTAATACATATAAATAAATGACTACAAGCTCTTTGAGGCAGGGACCACGGTTTATTATACATATTCTAAAATTCCATGTGCTTCTACAGCTATATGATTTATATAATTTGATGTACTACTTACTGCAGCATTTGCTGAGGGATTCAAGATTTAGTCTCTAATACTTAAAAGTTTCTGTTAACTGCGTCCCATAGAATTAGTAATACTTTGTATTAGTGCCAAATCACTGTGACGTTCTTTTGCTATTTATTGCAGTTACATTATTCATGAGGTTGTCTTTCTTCATGTGGATGTAATCTGCATTTCCATAGCAATTTAGTATTAGTGTATGTCTACCTGTTACATAGTGGTATGGTGCAGGAAACACTTTCTGATAAATGGTAACAATTAGAGTCTGACTCTAATGGGAAAAATATCCTACACTGCTCTGAATCTCAACTTTAAATGCCTTATTTTCATAGCAAGTGCACATAGGGTTACATAGGATGAAATATTGTCATTTTTTAGTTCAAAATACTTGGCATGCCTTTCTACATTTGACATGTAAATGTCAGTTTGTCACTATTACAACTTTATATCCCCACTGAAAGTACTGTACAAAGTGCTGATTCAGTTTCCCTCCTGCAAAATATATCCTTGCAAGCCAATTGTCTTTTAATATGTGCCAAACTGAAGTACACTTCATATTGCCTCTTAACAAATAAAGACCATGCAGTGAATGTACATGCTTAAAATAGCTGTAAAAGGGGTCATAATTTAAGTTTGCTCAAGTATGAGTTAGGAGAGTCATTAAAACTCATTTTAGCCAAGTCTGCAGCACAAGTTGTTTTTATTAATGGTTTCTGGACCACTGAATACAATATTTACTATGCACTATTCTAAAATAATTAGTGGACTTGAGATAGCTAATTGCTACTTGTTCTTTCTATGAGAAGTCTTGAGGATCTACCTAGACTGTGGTTTAACCTGATGTCACTTTTCAATAGTGTTTTTTTGTTTGTTTGTTTGTTTTTTTGAGGTTTTTTTTTTTTTTTGCATTAGGGGATTTTTAAACTCTTTTTTCCTTAATTCTTTTCTTTCTTTAATGGGTGAGTGGATAAATTCAGTGGTGGATTTTTGTGACACTAAAGCAGCAGATAAGTCTATGATGCACTCTAGCTATGTGGTTTAAAAATCCCTTACCATATGTTTTCTCACTGGAATGCCTCGTCTTGCAAAATTACAGGAACCGAAGCTTAAAAACACAATTAGGTAGTTTAAAATGAAGTATTAAAGAAATACCACATATTTTCAGATATGCCTGCAATGGTTTTTAACCCCCTTTCTTTTCCCTTTCTTTTGTGTTGTTCTTTGAGTTGTTCAAGAAGCTACACTGTATTTGATTGTTGTACTAATCATGCTTCACATTTTTCTAATTAGGTTATATAGGTTGTGGTTAAATTATAAATGAAAGACTGAACTACTAGAATACTTGTCATAACAGCATCTTTTATGTTACAGAAAATATGAGGGGAGGATTGGGGGAGGGGGGAATCAAAAAGGTATTATGTGATGAAAGCTCTCCTTGCTAATTTTATGCTGCTTATGTTATCTGTATAGACAAGTAATACAATTTGAAGTGTTTTTCTAAAGTATTCTGAAAACTACAGCACATCTGTCCACTGAGAAAAATGCAAGAAAACTGAATACATAATACATAGATATGCATATCATAGTACAAACTCTGTTGCACACATGGACACACGTTCTCTCTAGTGTCTTAAGTTTATTTCCCTACTGTTATAAACCAACTTTAACTATTTTTTCATGATGTACATGAAAACAATTAATATTTAAAAATCCAAGATAACTTCCTTTATTTTCCACAATACTATACATATAGTATAAAAATTGAGTAGCAGCATGGATATAGTATCCATTTTTGTTTTCCATGACACTTATTTTAAATAATTTTTTTGTGAAAAAGGCTTTATGGATGGCTAGAATTAAACTGAGTTCTTTTTGAATCCAGAGATTCATATTCTAAAAGTATAATTTATACTCACTAATGGATCAAATATTTAGTTTATATGCTATAGCATTTTAAGCTGGTTATTTAAAAACTACTAGTAATAGTGTAGTTTAAAAGCATGATTTTTCTATGTTAAATCTATAGCTGTGTTTAACTGTATTTATTTTGATAAACTTTTGGAACAAAGAGTGGGAGGGGTGGGGTGGTAGCTGGGGACATGAAATGGATTATCACCTTGCTTTAAGTCACACATTCAGCTTTTTTTCTAAAGCAAGACATGATTTTAGAGTAGTGCTACTCCTCAGTTGTTCAAGTGCACTAAATACAAAGCAAACTGTGTATGATTCAGTTTAGCTTATATACTTCATTTGTAGATAAGTGGGTCCCTAAACATATGAAGGGATATTTGATGTAAAACTTGAAGCAATGCTATTGCCTTAATTGACTTATATTCAGCAGTGAATTGACAAACTTAGTGACAAAAAGGGGCACTGAACATTCGCAAACAACTAATGTTTTCTGCATAGATGCCTGTGAGCTGTGCTTTTTTGCACCCCTGTAACAAGCCTCAAGGATTCTGTTTTTTGGGCTTTATTGGATGAACTGTCAATGCTTTCTGGGATAACAAATCTTCTTTTATAGCACTTGGTGGAGTTTGGTTAGGGGCTACCTTTAAGCAACATGAACTTGGCCATGCTGTGTGTCTTACACTAATACCTTCACTACTGTAAAGAATCAGGGTACTTGAGAAACAGCCTGAAGCCATACAGCTGATTATTTCACCAAATTTGCATCTTTTCAACAGTAATGGGATGGCTTTCACAAATGCTCCCAGGCTCTAAATAGATGTTAAGTGGTTGTTTCTAGTTCCTTCCCTCTCTTTTTCCCCTGAGAGCCACTTCCCATCCCACCCACTCTGCTATCCTTGTGCTTAGCCCTCTGGCAGCTGTGCACTGCTCCTGGCGTCTGGCAAACCCTACAGAAGGGGTTGTATTGAATAAGTTGGCCAATTGATACAGTCCTCACTTGGGACTGCCTATAATGCCTGCATACACAAGATAGTCAGTTATTCTTTCTTCTGGGGAGAAAAATAAATGGCCTCCAGGAAATGTGAGTGATCTCAGGTGTCCTTTGACTTCTACTTAGTTATATGGCCTATGTTGTGTGGATGAGATGTGTGTTTCCTACTGAGGCAGTTAACATAGTTGGGTTCTTCAGCAAGGAAATCTGTGGAGTATGCATGAAAGACAAGAAAGTGAAGTAGGGCTTGAAAAGAGATGGTGTGGATAGAGAGCAATTGAATGGCTATGTATTCTCCTGTGTGTGATAGAATGTCACTGCCTGGGGGGAAGGGGGGAAAGGAATGAGAATGTATTTACAAGGGGTTCTGGCTCTCTTTGCAGGATAAATGAGGACTGATGACATTGTCTTCCTCCGTCTCCAGATCTGCCCAGATACACCAACCAACTCAGGGATTTATTTTAAAAAATTAGTGTTTAAAATGGGGAATAAATATAGATTTTTAAAATATGGATTTGATTTTTTTAAGTGTGTCTCTGTGTGACATCATCTGGAAGGAGGTCCCAACTATGGGATCCAGAGTAGCAGCCGTGTTAGTCTGTATCCGCAAAACTATGGGATCATTTCCCTCTGCTCCAAATCATGACATGACATGTCACTTGATTCTGTTTTGTCCCTCCGCAGCAGCCTGTGTGCATTGTGATGGTGAGTTTCTATGGTTATTCCTCATTACACATAATTCATGAAGTGTAGGGAAACAACTTTACTGAGCCTTTGTGCTACTTTTCTATGGATCTTGTATAAGTTCATTTTGCCAAATATCCTGTAGGATCTAAGGACCAAACCTGTAACTGCTTAAGTTCAAATGAAGTCAGTGACAAATTTCTACTGGCTTCCAGGGGACTACTCACATGAGGAAAATTACACATCTGCGTAAGTGTTTGTAGAACCGGGCCTAACACACAGCACAAGGACCTGCTCCTGCTCCAGATTAAGTCAATGAGAATTTTGCCACTGACTTTAATATGAACAAGGATTGGACCTAGAGTAATGTAGAAAATTACAGATTTTGGTGCTCAATCTGGAAAGCACTCCATGTGCAGCATTTCCCCTGTTTTCCATAGCAAATCATGTGGAGCAGGTTCACTGTGGAGAGGCTGTGAGAATGGGAAGTGGTCTATTGGTTAGAAAAGGAGATGTGAGACAGGCATTTATTCCAAGTTCTGCCACTGACATTCTTGTAGCTTTTGGGAATTTGAATCTTAAAATAGGTATCATAATTTGGCTCTCACAGGAGTATTGAGGCTTGCTTAATTGATGTGTGCAAAGTGCTTTGAGTTTCTACAAACTGTAGGAATAAATCAGTGCAAATAGCATTAATTATTAATATAACTTGTTGTCTATTAACATTTAAAAACAAAGGGTCTAATGCTGTACTGAAAACTGGAAGTTTTGCCTGAATAAAGAATGAAGGATCAGGCCCCAAATCAGGACAGCAGACATTACATCTTGTTTTTATTCTAATTCAAAACATGGAACACTTTTAGAGTTGGTCTACAGCACCTCTCTTCCCTCTCTCCACTGCTTTGTACATCCACAACAGTGGCAGTTTGATAAAATTTAAAACCTCCCCAAAACTACAAGTAAAATATCAATAGTGATGTCTCTTAAAATCCACAGAAGGAAACTCGAGGATTAGACTAAAGCTCTGTTCTTAATTTATCCTGTCGTGCCTAAGTATTTCAGCACATATTACATCTCTGGGAGGATCACCCACTGTTTGGAGAGCTCTCCTTTACCTAGGCATATTGGGGTGAGGTAAGGACAGAACAAACTCACAGAACCATTGTATTTAGCTGAACAGTCTCTATTTTTATGGATTACTAAGACAGTAAACCATAGTGACTATTTTGGAACCATTAAGGTTTAGCTTGTCAGTGCTGACCTGGACACTCTTACACCATGTATACATGACATGTCAGTAGATACGTAGGGATGCTTTCATGCATGTTTTATTGAAATGACAGGTCATAGCTTGAATGGTCCCTTGAAATATGTGTTAACTACTTATGCTAAACAATCTGTTCCATCTTGTATTTAGTTATAACACCCTGAGTAAGTTTCCCAGACCTGAAGAAGAGCTCTGTGTAAGTTGCTCCATTAAGAGAGAGAGAGACAGGTGGGTGAGGTACTAATATCCTGGGACTGACACACCTACAACAACACTGCATATAGGCCATAGCTTCTGACTGCTGTACAGATGCATGGCTATATGCTAGAAATACAAATGAAATGCCTCTTGAGAAAAGATGTACCGCTAAATGTATAATGGATACCTTTCTAAATGGTATAACTCACTCATTTATAATATTTGTGTAAATATATCAAATAATAGACTATTGGGTCAAATTCCTCCCTGTAACTGTAAACTCCGTTGAAACTGGTTAGGTTTATACGAGGGATGAATTTTACATGCAGTTCACAAAACACTAGTTTTAAAAAGTCAGTTTCAGATATAGAGTGCAAAAGGTATCATACTCCATGATTTTCCTTTTGAAAATTTTCTTTACATCTGTATATAAATTGATCTCTTCTCCCAGGCTCAGAAGTTTTGATTTTTTTGCCAAGTTTCAGACGAGAGAAAACTTTTCAACTAAATCATAGTGCCTTGAAAATAAAGTTTGAAAGTGGAAATGCCAAGACATCTGCACAGGATCTGATCTCACAAACCTTTCATATCTAAAACTCCCACTAACTGAGAGTTTGGGATGCACAAGGAATACAGGATTGGGCCCTTAATGTAGTGAGTGACTTTGTTTTAAAGCAATTACTCCATGAAAAGTAAATTAATTTTATCTTTCAGTGTATGAAACTGTTGTAAATAACCCAAATCAGTCACATTGTGTCTGTGATTAAAGAATTGATATGTTAAAAGGTATAAATTTGTAGGGCTGTGGCAGAAATTGTCAACCACGATATATTATGTTCTTATTTTTTAACTTGTACAATTCTATAGATATGAATGTTTCCTTACGAAACACAGATGGAGCCCAAGCTCTAAGGAGTCCAATCCTGCAAATATTTACTACCTGGCACATTGCTTATTAGCTTGGGGTGACTCATTGAATTGAATGAAAGTACTCATCCTGGTTGGCCCTATAGTCAGTAATACATGTTTGCCAGTTTAAGTCCCAAGTTAAAACAAGAACAAATGGAGGACATGGGGAATGCAAGGAAGGGCTGTAGGCTGGATTAGAGTTAAGATAATACAATTATGCAGTTGCTTAAGAGCCTGATCCAAATCCCAGTGAAATCACTGGAAGGACTTTGGATCAGAATTGATGTAAGTAATGAACACATTTGGAGGGTTACAAAGAGTATTTTGCGTGTGTTTCAGGGGGACAGGTGCTTGTTTTATTTTTGCTAAGGATACAGTTTTGAAGCTTCTTTAAGGAAGTGGCTATATATTATATTCCATTTCTTGCTGTTTGTAAAATAGAAACATGTATTGTGTTGCCTTTTAGTAGCTGAAATGAATTGAAGATATGAAAATAATAATTTGAAAGTAAAGCAAATCGCAAATTTTGAATGAACTTGGAAAATACTGTTTCTTTTAATTTACTAGATCTTTCCAAAATGTACTTGTCTAACACATTTTATTTCATTTTTTAAAATATCAATATGAAACACTGCTTCCGAATGATCAGAGACATTTTATTCATGAACTTGGATTTTGATTGCATGACATTTATTGATACATAAGATATTAGGTAAGTAGTTGGGAAGTACCTTTTGCCTTTTTACAAGGATAAGTCTCCTCCTTCAGTTTTCCAACTTGCAAACAGCTATCCTGGGAACATTCCTCAGTTGAACCACACATGCAATCAGTTTGAATGAAGTAATGGCTTCAGCTCTGCAAGACAAATCACAACACTTTACAACTCCTGGACAACTCCTTATCTGTGGATCTCTTACCAATTTCTTTTGCCTGTAACAGAGCAGAATATTTTTGTTATACATAACAAAAACCCTGCTGAAGAACAAGAACAAAATATTGGGGGTGGGGGGAGAGAATCAGCTCTAAATTGATCATCAGTGTAATCTGAAATTTTCTGTATCGAAATGTAATATATGTCTGTGTTAGCCAGATAAAGTATGTCCATCAAATATCTTACATTTACCCAGGGCATGGTGAATAATGCAAATAATTATTCACAAATACTGTAGTTATTGAAATTCATAAGTGAATTTCAGTTAAACCATATTTATGCTAGAAAAGATTAAGCTTTAGCAGGAAGTTTAAAATTGCCTCACATCCTTCAGGTCACTCTGGAGCAGGGGTGAAAGTAACTTAAAGGACTTACTGGTACGCTGGAGAATTGAGCAGGGGAACGGGGCCTCAACCGGAAGAGGCGGTCCTTTAAATCCCTGGGCCCTTTAAATCACCACCGGAGCTACCAGCTGCAGAGGCGGCTGGGAGCCCCGGGTCTTGGGGGCGATTTAAAGGGCCTGGGGCTCCGGCCGCCGCTACCGCCTGGGGCCCTTTAAATCACTGCTGTAGCCCCTGGCCAACACCGCTACCCTGGGGCTCTGGCAGTGGGGCTCCAGTGGCAATTTAAAGGGCCTGGGGCTCCCTGCAGCGGCCTGCAGGGCTCCAGCGGTAATATAAAGGGCCAGGGGCTCCGCTGCGGTAGTGGTGCCTGGAGCCCCATGCCCTTTAAATCACCGCCAGAGCCCCGCCATCACTATCCCAGGGCTCCAGCCACTGCCGGGAGCCCCAGGCCCTTTAAATCACTGGCCTGGGGAAGCCGGTCCGGTCCGGAGTACCGGCTCTTCCCGGTACGCCATACCAGACCGTACCGGCTTACTTTCATCTCTGCTCTGCAGTATCACAGTTTTTCTGGAGAATCTGCCTTTTACTTACACACACCAGTTTCAGAGTATACAACAAGACTACTTTACATTGGTATTACTACTGTGTTACTCTATAAATGCTTTGTTGCTAGTTAACTAAGTTATCCTAAAATCGGCCTCAATCATCACTGAAAAATACTACATCATATGACAAGTGGAAGGCTCAGAATGCTGACAAATCCAAGAGAAGAGTGCAAATGTTTGATGAAAGTGATGTTGACTACAGGAAAGAGAAAGGTAAAATATAAATGGCTGATGTGGAGCTTGTGTGACTGCAACATGTAAATCCCCAGTCAGCCTTAAAATTATTGGGGAATGCTGAGGAGTTCTGGAAAAGGTTCAAATAGAATTTGAACTGTATATGAAAAAAGCAGGGGCTCGTAAAATGGGAGATAAGCAAAAAAAAAGTACTGTTTTTGATGGGGTATAATGTGCAGGACATATGCAATGCATTTCAAACTGATGATCAGGAGGAGGAAGGGGGAAAGAGTTTTGAAGAAGTAATGAAAAGGTCTGAGAATCATTGTCATCAGCTCTTACATAGGCATGTACGGGGGTTGGGAAGTTTGCAGGAAGCTCTTTGCATAGTTGATCCAGTGGGCCAATCAATATGTGCCATGGAAACTCAGAATGATGGCTTTGGCAGCAGCCTGAATCGGATGTGAATGAGCTAACTGCATGATAGGAAGATATGCTCATGGGAGAAGGATGTCTCCTAGTGACATTCCAATATACCATTTTGGGAGGATGCAGAAACTGTTATACATTACACCTGGAATGTTCCACAAGCCTTGGGGAGGAAGGGGGGCGGAGACTAGAAGTTTCTGCAAAACATGGCATGGCATCGCTTGTAGACCAGATGAGCCAACAGCCTAAGGGGCAGGCTCATGGACCTCAAGGAATTGAACAAAAATATTAAAAGGGGCCATTCCACTTGCTCACAAGTACTAAAATATTTGCTGAGACCGCAGAAGCCAAATCCTTCAGCATATTAGATACATCAGCAAGGTTTTGGCAGATTCTTATGGAGACAGGGAAGCTTCAAGATTTGCACTTCCAATACACAGTTTGGCAGCTCCTGTTTCTTCGGTTTGTCTTTTGGAATGTTCTTCACCACAAGCATTTCATTTCACCTCACAATGTTGCAGATAACAGGTTTCAAGAAGTGAAAATGTACATTGAAGACATAGTAACTTACCTGAAGTACAGAGATGAACAAAGGAAAGAGCCTCTGATTCTGCATGAACAAGCTGCAATTCAGAATTGATTTGTTTGCTGGCTACCTGACCATAATGAAATATTTTAGCAGCTTTTCAGAAGAAACTGTAATTAGGAACCACAGCTTACCCTGTGATCAGGTACATTAAGGCCATGTTTACATGACATGGTATTTTGAGACCTATAGTAACAAAAATTGACTACAATTCAAGAATTCAAGAAAATCCTGGATTTTGCTAAAATGTATTAATTTCAGCATGAGACATCTAGCTGTAGTTATGCACATGCAAATAGATTAGCAGAATGTGGGTACCATACCTCAGAGAAATTGTTTTTAAAAAAAAGTCTGATGTCATGGAAGTGCCATATTAGGCATGACTTATCCATGGAGAAACACTGCTCTAACGTGGAAAATTGCCAGTAGAACTTGTATAGAACAAACTTCTACATATACTTAGTTAGGAGATATAATCAAGAGCTTAGACAAGTCAAAGCAGATTGAAAAATTATTACAGAGGTACAATACACATTAAAGCAAAGACTCTATAAGAAATTGGCACAATAGTCACTGGCCATAACAAGCTACAGTGATATATTTATTCAGTGATCAGAAAATGTGGAAATATTTTACAGAGGAATCATAAACATCTGCAACAGTACCTGAGAACGTGATTGAGAGAGAAAATGAGCAGCTATATGGGGAAGAGTGAAGTAAGGAGCAGATGCACCAAAAGAACAAAAAAATCCATGGAATGATCCTGTTTTACACAATGTGAAGTAGATCAAATAATGATACAGACTTAGAAATGCTACAGACGTTTTGTTGCTTTACAGTAGCTCAAGAAGACTGATGAAACATCCGAAAATACTGACTCAGAACCTCCTTCTGCTCTCCTCCTTTTCCCCATGTGGTTCCTGTAACAGCCAGTTGGAATTAGCCTCTGTGGTCAAGGGAGCAGAGTCTGCTACTGAGATGCTCTCACTACTAGAATAACTCACCTGGGAAGGGATGGGAAGTAGATAAAGCCATGACTTGGCCACCCCATCAGTAAGCAGACTTGACTGGTGAGAAGGAAGGGAGAGAGTACTATACTCCTTATAGTACCTAAGGGTTTTGCACCCCCAGCAAAACTGGGTTCCTCTGAGGCATTTTGCCTCTCTCAGGTAGACTGTCCCCAGTGCTCCCCTGGGATGCAATGGCCTTTATATGAGTGGTGGCTAAATACTAAATTCTCAGATTGTATTGGAATTTGTTCAGCCATATGATTGTGATGTAAAGGGTTAAGTTTTGGCAGGAAGTTTAAAGTTCCCACACAGTCTGCATGTCATTCTACAACATCACACTTCCTCCTGTCAGTCACTCACAAAACAGCAGGCTTGATTACAGCAGCTCCAATACTGTGTTTACTTTATAAATTATTTCTTGTTAGTTAAATCTTTTCTTAAAATTGACCTTAGCTGCTATCATTGAATTACCTCAATATTTGTGAGCAGACCTAGGGGAATGAAGAAAATTGTGTTTTACATTTTGCCTTAAATTATTTGATGAATTTTGGAAAAAAAAAGATTTCACAATTTGTGAAATATTTGGCCTTCTCTACTATATGTATTTAATTGTATAGGACAGATCATTTTAACTAGATCTCTCTCTCTCTCTCTCTCTCTCTCTCACACACTCACACACACACACACAACTTGAACTTATAATCAATTACTTATCAAACATCTCCATTCTCCAATGAGTTTATTGCTTGTACATAAGGATGTGATTACAGATGCACAAAGTGATTGTAAACTGTATTCTATCTTTTGACTATTTTTATTTCTCTGGTAACCCCATTATTTTTGTCCATACTCAGAGCTCTGACCTGTGCTACATGGAAAGTTTAGAGATGAAGTCATTTCTGGTTTGAGTTACTGGAGAGACTTTAATTCATCCAGCTGTGCTTGCTCAATAACAATTCCAGCATTCAGCATTGACAACACACCATCAGCAAGAGAAATCAGAAAGAAAAAGCAGGGAGTGTTGAAAGGAACACTTAAATCTGTTCTCATTTGTAGAATTTAACATCATCAAAACATTAAATGTAAATATGATCAGAAGGAATAAGCTAAACTAATCAGTCAAGGTATTTCAGAAAATCTATTTCTTTTTTAGCCAGAATTTTTAAAGAAAATTCGGAAAGTACTAACATTTAACATAAAGATTCACCTTGAGGAATAAATTGCGGAATATATTGCTCAAAAGGACTTTGCATTATAAAACATATAACTTGTTTCCCTTGTTGAATATGTTTGCAAAGTTACATTTAACCGGTTTTAAAAAAATCCTACAGTACCTAGTGGCAAGTATAATCCACAAATTGAGCTCTGCAGAGAACAACTATGCCTCAGAAGTCAGAGTGAATGTGTCAAGATTTCTGATTGCAGTTGTTCACTTCAAACAAGGTCTTTACATTGTGGACATGTAATCAGACATGTAAATTGTCATTCACAAAAAATAAGGGGTTAAAAATATTTGGAGTAAAGAGAGAGGCAAAATATGGATCTGGTATCTGGTGGTAAAACCCACTTACCAGTACTATATTGAGGAGTACGAAATAGCTATGAATCATTGCTCATGTTAAGTTTACTTAGACAACACAGTGTAAGAAACAGTTGTATTGTTGTCTCCTCCTCCTCCTCCTGAGTTTACTCATTACATTAGAGTACCTTTCACCTGCGTCAGATAAGGATGATGATGATGCAGATTTAAGAATAATAGCACCAGGAAACATGGAAAGTGTTCACTCTTTCCCCCACAGTAGAATATGATATTAGTCAAGTGTGCAAGAATTTTCAAGTTCAGCTCTGAATATTTTGCTTATACTGTGTGTTCAGTGAGAACAGAATTAGAGGACATAGACTCTTCAACAACACATTAGTCATTTTGCTATCACTTGGCTCGATCTTGCAAACCGTTACTCACGCAAATAGTTCCTGTTAATGCAAGTAAGGGTTTACAGGTTCAGCCTCATAATATTTTAGACGTGTGAATAATAAACGTACTGTCTGTGGTTCAGAATAATACTGCTCTGAGGCTGGGCTCCCCTGACTAAAGTCAACGGGAATTATGCAATTTACTTCAATGAGAGCAGCATCAGGCACATTAATTGTACACAAATGACACTTCCCAAAACATACAGGCTGGAAATGACTCAGCTGGCTGTGCAGCATTATTATCAGGGACGATAGAAATCTGTGGGTGTGGAGAATCGACAAATGCTGAGGCTTTAGGGTCTCCCTGCAGATTTTTTGGGCCACATACTATTTGCTCCATATTTTAATCTTTCATTTTCTTTTTAAATGACCTGTCTAGGTCTTCTGGTTATGAAAATGGCTTCCTAGTTCTCAGAGTACATACTGGTGCTCTACTGTCTTTTCAACCTTGTCCACACTAGGGGTACGTCTTCACTTACATCCGGGTCCGGATGTAAGCAATCGGTTTTCTGAGTTCGATTTATCGCGTCTGGTTAAGACACGATAAATCGATCCCGGATCGATCCCGGAAGTGCTCGCCTTCGACGCTGGTACTCCAGCTCGGCGAGCGGAGTACGCAGCATCGACGGGGGAGCCTTCCTGCCGCGTCTGGACCGCGGTAACTTCGGACTAAGGTACTTCGAATTCAGCTACGTTATTAACGTAGCTGAATTTGCGTACCTTAGTCCGAAGTGGGGGGGTTAGTGTAGACCAGCCCGGAAATTTACCAGTTGTTGACAATGGTTCTCTGCTGTGGGTGCAGCTGAACTGGTGATAGAACTGAAACGTGTTCAGTACCATTTCAGAAACCGTGGTTAAGCCTTGCTCTGAGTAGAAACAACATCACTGAGAACAAATCTGAATATGGTGGTAATTTCAAATATTAATGATAATAATTTAACTATTTCATTGTTGGTACCTGTGTTGAAAATGTCAGCTAATGGTTGTATCATGTACCTGTCGCATCACATTGTTCCTTTCCTTTGAAAGAATATTGCGTGGGAATAAGCCTGCAAGTTAAGAAAAGACAGAGATGAATATTCTATTAGATAATCTTCTGATTATTCAGATATCTTTGATACTTGCTACTGCCTTTAAAAATTAGGGGGAAGGTGCGGTAGATGGTACTGAACTCCTATCTTATGGTTTGTGGGATTTTGCGGTTCTCTGTAAAACTTGGTCTAGCAGCATCACTGACAGAGAATTTCACTTTAATAACCTAATAAATATTTTTGATTGACTCTCCTGTCTTACAATGGCATCTGGTATTAAAATGTGAGTTTAGGGCAGAGTAGCATACCAGGACGCCCTTCAGAAATTCCACTGATTTATTTTTTTCCGGTCTGGGGTGGCGGGAGCCCCTGCTGAACAGTGGTTAAGTGTGGCTGTAAAGGAGTATTCTAAGTCAGTTGCAAAAAGAAGCCCTAAATGATCGTTTCTGTTGCTTGTTCAGTTGCAATAGTTTGTAGATAAAGACAGACCTAATCCAGCATTTGAGCATTATTGCCACTTTTAATATATATTGTTCTGCGTTTTGCATCTATCCAAAATTTCATATCCATTTGCATATCTACTTTGAAATTGTGATATTGTTTTAATATGCTAAATAGAGATTGTAACAGCCATTTGTTTTTAAGTGGTTTTGATTAAATTTTATATTTTGCATTGATAAAGCACATGAGTTTTAACTGCCTTAAAACAGTAAAAGAAAATTTGGTCAGAAAAATTAAGAGACTATGACAAGCAGGAAAAATAGTGATTGAGCATGCAAATCACTGTGCCTTTTCTTTTAGACAATACATACTCTACTGCCTGCATTTCCCCAAAGATACCACTACAGCCACTCATGGTTGAAATCTGTGCTACCTTTATATAAGGCAATGCGACAAATGATTTAGGGGGAAATAACCTCTAATCAGCATAACTTCATACCACACAGCACAGAATTATTGTCAATTTAATTCTGTCTTCTCGACACAAAACTCTGAAGTGTTTCTTCCAGTTGAAGTTTTGTAGTTGAATAATAAATAAAAGAGGGTACAGTGCAAGTACTGCATAATGTAATTGTACTCTCTTTGTTCTTGTCAATCAGTTTTAACACAAGTTATATAGTCATGGATGTCATAATGAGAGTATTCTTAGTGGATGGTTTGGAGTTTCACTACAATCATCTCATGTAAGAAAGTTCTCTTTAATAGAGCGGTGTATGGCGAAGCTTTCAGGTGCTTTATAAAACTTTGACTTTCCTCCTACTACAGGGAAAAAAGCACAATAATGCATGCATGAATTGCCAATAAATCAAAGGCTTGCCTTTTTTTTTAATTCCTATTTTGACATGAACATACATAGCATTTTTAAGAGATAGCTCCAAGGTAGCTTTTCAGTCCTTGATCAGATCATGAATTTAATTAATTCAGTGTCGACATGTCATAGATTTAAACCCTTTAGAATTACATTTTTAATACAGATCTAACATTTAATGTCTTTTTCATTTTTTTCTTGTGAAATAAAAAAATGCTTTAATACTCTATAAGCAATTTTTTCTCCCTTATTATGAGGCTGTGGTTCACTCCTAATTGTGGGGCTGGAAATTTATTGTAGTTTCAAATTAAGGAAGCAGACAAGTAATCCAGTGTAAAAAACACTGTTCTAACTTCAAGAAGAAATGGGTGTATGTGTTTAATTTCTCTTTAGGCATACAGCTGTACAGCCACTGTATAATGGAAGGTTTGAGACAAAATGGTCCCCCACCACCTTACCTCCGTGTAATGCAATTTAGCTTCATTAAATTACTGGAGGGCCAGTTACTTAAGCAGAATATTGATTTTCAGTCTGGGCCATGTTTAACATAATTCTGCGTAGGCAACAGCTAATTCTGCATTTGAATCTCACATCCTAATGGCATTACAAGATGCAACTGACCATAGGCAAGCACTCTGCAACCAGGTGTCAGTCTGTGGCAACCATTCTTAGATAAAGCAGCTCAATTTGCCTTTAACCCTTTCTTGGTGGAGCATATCTCTGCATGCTTCAAAGGACTGCCTTGACAAATTTCTTCTTTCTTCAATGAAGCTGCCGGCTTTTATCTGGGGATGTGTAGCCTGGAGCTAGGTTTTGGTACTGTAAAGTATCTGCAGTGCTATTATATTTTTCTTCAGCAACCTATATCTCTGTCTATATGGCAACAGATCCACTTATAGATAGTGTTAAAGTAGGAATTTCTTTCTGTTCTTTGCAGATTATTTTCCAAACCTACTTATAGTAGTGGGCTTTGTTTTAATTAAAACAGAATGAAAATAACCAAGTACTCAACAGGAAAGTATACAAGTTTACAAGCCATTGAATAATAATAATTTAAAATGGTTCCCAATGAATTATACGTTGGTGGTGACTTGGAATTAAAATAGTGAGTGTGTGAGGAGATATTCTTGTTATTGCACAAATTAAAGAAGTGGGCATTAAAGACACTGTTGTATCCTTCTAGGGTTTTATTGAGTACCCCGGTACAAGATGGACTTTCGGAGACTTGCGTTGCAAAACTTCCTTGCCCAGCTGAAACTCTAGTTACGTCAATTGGTGTCTTGGATATACAGAATAATATTGGACTGGGCTTCAAGTTACAATATGCAGTTCTATTTAGCTTTAATTAGACTCAGAACCACCCATATAGATCTCTTTGTAGGATCAGGGGCTAAAATGTAGCCCTTTTCTAGTAATACTAAAAGCAACTGAGCAGAATTTGGCCCACTAAATTGTTATTTTCAGAAATGTTCATGCAGAATTGAGAGCTGCTCGAGAGCACCTTTAAGTGTAAAATACTAAGGGCCCGAATTTTAAATGGGCTTTAGCCTGGCCTTCCTTTTGTGTGTAGCTTATATCTCATCCAGTCCCCCCAAAAGAAATTGACTTAAAAATTCCTCATTATAGCCTGGATTCTGCATAGACTTAAGCATATGCTTAACTTTATGCACTGGGGTAGTCCCATTGATTTAAATTACAATGGGAATGCTCACAGTGTGTAGTGTGAAACACATATTTAAATCTTTGCAGGATTGAGGATTGTGACCTATATAATTTACATGTGCCAAAAATAGACCTGAGCTGGAAAATGTAGATTTGAGATTGGATTTTGAGCACAATGGTGTTCAGGATTTGGAGTTTTGGTTTCATTTCATCCCAATAATATATAAATATGTCTATTAATAAGAGCAAATCAGAGAAGTGGGAAGGAGAGAGATGGATGGAATTATTGATCATAGGTCTGTAGGATCTTTTTTTTCTTTTTTCTAGATTCTTAATTCATCATGGTTTTAAGAAAAGAAACAAATCCAGGCACTAAAAAAGAATGCAGTGATATAAATCTTTAAAACTGTCACTGGTTGCTCAAGGGTTGGATCATTGAATATCTGCTCTGGAAGTGGATGAGGTTAAATTCTTTAGAGGGGATATATGAAAATTAAACCAAAAGAAGGGAACTTCAGTAGGCCTATTCATGTAGGTAAAATAAGCTGTAGGTAGGCCTGATTGAAGAGAAAATAAAAATAGATTAGGCAGATTTCAAAATAGAATTAACTTCTCTGAGCAAAACCAGGGGCAACAATTAAATATGATTTCCAGAATGAAACAAATAAATGTATATACATGTAAAATCATTCTTAGATCTGCATAGGGAGGGATCCCTCTTCACAAAAGATCTTACCCTCTGTCTGCATGGAATGAGAACTGGTTACTACCATGGCATTGACACCCTCCTCCTCTGAGCCCATGAAGGATGCTCTGCAGATCCCATACTAGGGGAGAGAAAAGAGATAGGCAGGTTGAGGACAGCATTGGGAAAGCCAAGGGTAAGAATGGTGATGGTGGGCACATGTTGTCTGCTCTCCAACCATGGGCATAGTTTCCCATAGAAGCTGCATTATCTTTTCTGTGCTTCTTGGGTGTGGGTCGAAGGGATAGGGAAGGCACAGTGGGTGGGAGATAGCCATGTCTGGGGAAGGCCCTGGTATCATGATTTTAAAAGAGCCGTGAAGATTTGCAGATCTTGCTGCTGCTGCTCCTGCTGTCATCATGTGAATTACACACACTTGTGGGACTTTTTCATGTTAACTCATTGGGGTTTTGTATCTTACATGTTCTTTCCACTTTCCCTCTCAGGTGTAAGTAGTTTGCTATTATTTGAAATGCCTTTGAGGTTCAGCCTGGAAGAAAATATGCAATATGCACAATCAATATTTCATTGGGAGTCAATAACTGGCATCAGGTGCATTACTTACCATTCTGTCAAGGATTTGGCATGCCAGCTGATTGATACCTATGTGATTCTCATGGCACTGAACATAATTTGTTCCTTATCACATTTGCACACATGGGCCATAGTCTTTGGTTGCTTACTATATGCCCTATATCTTTGCTTTTCATATAGAATGAAGAATGGTACATAGCATAACTCTCATTTCAGTTCTGTACAGTTATAATTCTTCCCCTAAAATACTAAGGTGTATCATCTAAACCATACTGGTTAGATAAATAGGAGAAAAGAAAAGGGAGGGATGAGATGTCTAAAGAGGCCTGCGGTATGTGAAAGTGGAAGAAGTGATCAAGTTACATTCTTCCTCTCTCCAAATTAATGGCCATTTTCCTCCATCTTTCCTCACACTGACTAGCACCTTATTATGCTAGTAGTCCCATTGATTTCAGTGGAGCAACTCCCAGAGTAAGGTGCTACTTACTCTATGTAAGGATAGAAGAATCTAGCCCTATATAATTAATACAAATATGTGCATAATTTAAAGCTGCCCCAGGACAGCCTTAAATTACATGATAACCATGCAGACACTGGTCTAGGAAGAAAAACATGGGGAGTCTCTATTAGTGAAATTAATTATATGTAAGATTGTCTTCAATAACCATGTGGGAATGATTAAGTAATCAGTCAAATAAAAGATTTAATAATAATTTCCCCATCAATTATACAAGAACACCCAGTAAAACTTAAGTAAAAATGATTTTAAACACATTTATATTAACATTAGTGGTACTGGAAATATATAATACAAACATCATATCTTGTGGCAAAACATATTCATAATATAAAAATAAACAAACCCAAAATTGTACTTCCTGTGGAGATTGAATGGCTCATGAGACTTGTAATGGCATAAGGAGATTTTAGATTCTAGGTCAACTGTATGAATCCAGCCCAGATCAGTAGTGACTGAAGGTCTGTACTATCTCACTGACATTCAGTAGCCTCTGTAAAATAAGTTAGCAGTGACAGTTCCTAGTATACACACATATTCAGGTCATAAATGTCTCAAGTGGAAAGACCCAGAACTAAATAGATATGGAAACAACTACAGGAGATCCTTCCAAAATAGGGTAGTGCAAATTGGTGGGGCAGAAGGGAGGGAGAGATGGAGGATCTACAGTGCCACTGCTGGGTTAGCTATTCTGTGAACAAATACAGACTTAAATTATCAGGGTTCCCAATCTATCATTTTTCTTGAGCACTAAGATGATTCCAATAATAATACTCTTGGTGTCCCTGTATACATTCTGTCTCTTCACTGTCACCACTGACCTTGGTGAATGGTGCCCTGCCTTATATTGCTGTGTTGGTCAAGTCCACACTAGTACTAAGAATGATAATTTTCCATTGAGTTGTTAAATGTTGTCACCAAGCCTTCATGACTGTACTGCGTGGTGGAATATAGTGCAAGCAATATGCACAGAAGCAAAATAATATCAATACAACTAAACGAATAGTGGCAGCAGAATTTATCCTCAATATCAATCTGTCACTAGAGGTCTGATCCAAAGCCCACTAAGGTCAACGGCAGTCTTTGCACTTACTGCAATGGGCTTGGGTTCAGGCCAGTACCCATGTCAACTTCTGAAAGGTAGAATTCTGTGTCATGTAAACCAGACACATGGGGAAATATAGATGCATATGTCAGACAATCAAAGTGATGTACATGATGAAAACAAATAAAGAGCAGGCCAAAGTATGCATATTTGAGTTTGACTTAAATTCCACCACCGTGCTATGGTGATGTTACAATTCTGGAGCTAGATTTAAGTACATCTAAACCACCCTTTCAAGTCATGGGGGGGAAAAGGTTCCACACAAATCTTTTTTCTTTTCTTTTTTAAAACCTGAAATTGTAACATTTTAATCCTAAGTAAACAATTAAAATCTGTAGAATTAATCTGTAGAATTTGGGGGCAAAATGCTCATATCCTGGCATAGTAACTTAAACCTTCTCACTTCCTTTTCTGATATGTTTAAAATAAATGTACTGATTAATGAACGAAAAAAGAAAACATTTGTGGTGAAACAAAATTAAAACTCTCTTGGTACATTTTTAACAACTTTCCAACAATTCTTTTCTGCTTTTCTAATAAAACTATGTTTTTATTGGATGTGGAGACACCTGTATAAAAACGGAAGGTTTGTGAATAAATCTGTCTGTAACTGACACAGTATTCATTTCCTTATTAGGCCTTTTTTCTTTGCTAAAACCAAAAAGAAAACTCTTCCCACACATCTTACATGACTGCTAAATGGTAGAGACCTGACACCTGCTCTGATTCACAATGTTATTTGTACACAATATTTTACAGGCAACATTTCAACTGCTAATGGAGCTTCTAAGTAATAGTTAATTGGTAAATATTTTTGATTTACATGTATGTTATAGGTAAGCTTCTTTGGAGTCTTGAATCTGGAGAGTGCTATAATATTTTTCAGCAATGGCATATAGTTAAAATTTGTGTGTGTGTTATCAAAATCTGAGAAATAACCTGCCAAACCAATCATTCCTTCCCAAGAGTCTAACAGAAGGCCTGGATGTTAATTGCATTTAACCTAGAACAGCGGAGCATTTTTTTTCTTTATACAATAACTAATATGTAAACTACTGTTGCACTTTGAAATTACTTTCACTTAAATTCTATTATTGAAGCTCCACAGTGGAATATATCTAGGGTCCATTTCATTAAAAAAGACTAATTACACTGGCACTGTGCAATGTACCCGCCAATCTTTTTCTGTATGATTCAAAAATGAACATTCAAGATATACAGTACACTGATTTGTGCTGGCAGTTGTGATAGAGGTTTATGTGAGTATGCAGCTGAGCCCACAAATCAAATTCTGGTTGAGAATGGAAAGACACCTCGTTTCCTACAAAAAGCTGGAATTTACATACAGTGGCTAGCAACTAGGATCTATCCAGAGTACCTATCTTTTTGTTTCTGTGTTCAGAAAAAACCCACACACAAACAAAACAAAACATATACTTTTACAGTTTCTTTTATCATATAGTATGCCAAAGCTATTTACAATTACACACAAGACACTACAAATATGCATCTACCTCTGGGGTGGAGCATGACAGCCAATCAGCACACTATATTGTGATACAAGTATAAGTTGGTAATGACACGCATTTATTTCCTAACCACAGTCATGTAACATGGACCAGATTTATAAATGTTTAATATTATTTTCATCTGCAGGGGGTTCCATAACCACTGACTGCAGAGGCTACTGTGACAACTTGCCCTTTTTGGAAAATCAAATGCAAATAAACATAATATGAACCAAAACAAACAACCACAAGCACACAATAATAATAATTTACACACATATACACATATCTAGGATGGAGATCAGAGAAAACAATCTGAACCCCAGGACCAATGAGGAAATTGTTCTGCTTCTTACTGACGGATAAAAATTAGCACTTGGTGAAATTGCTTAGATGATTTATTTTTTGCCAAAAAATGCAGACTTGGGCTGATTGAAACATTTTGTGAATTTGTGTTGAGTTAACCAAATAGTTTTGATTAAAAATAAACAAACTTCTGGAAAAATTGAAACATTTTGTTTTGACATTTTTTGAAACAAAACATTTTGATTTTTTTCATTCAAAATGACTTTTGTTTTTCAATTTTCTTCAATTTTTTTTAAAAAAAAAATTAAAAATCCAACTCTCAACCCAAACAAAACATTTCATTTTGAGTTGAACAAAATGTTTTGTCTGACCTAAATAGAAGAAAAATTAAAACAAAAATTGAGTCAATCTGAAATGTATATTTGTTTAATTTGGTTTGGCTACCAAACCCCCAAATTGGTGGTTTGCACAGATCTGTTAATAACTGCTATCTCTAAGTGGCTTTCTGGTTGTGCAGGCACTGATTCTCTAAACGGTTCCTTCTGTAATGGCCATTTAGGCTGTGGTGGTAGATCTGCCACCTAGAACCTGTGTTTGTTGCTCCTTGTACCCTTCATTGGCAGTGACTGTGTGGGCACATGTGACATCTGTCAGCACAAAAGCACTGTCAGTAGTATTCTGGAAATCCTCAAGGAGCAGAAAACCAGCATTCTTAGTTTTGTTTAGCTGTGTTCTGTTCTTGTAGAACTGACCCTGGGGGTGGTTATGCCATATGACCTAGGTGTCGATGGAATAGCTGTTACCTTGACAATTGCCAGCCATTTTCTCTTTGAAATGTAATATTCTCTCCCACTAGCAATGGGAGCTTTCTGGTCATAAGCATTTCTTCTCTTCTTTAGTCTCTCATTTAGTTTCATGGCATATAATTCTTTGGTAACTACTTCAAGCTTGTCTTTGGGTCAATAAGCTTGTTATCGGTATTAAGATTTTTGTCCTTGTACTCATGAGTCTCTGAATTAGTGATGCAATAATATACTAACAGTGATAGATATGGACCCCTTGAATCTGCTAAGGTTTTTTAAATTAAGTTTGCTGGTCTTTGTACTGAATTTTCTGCTAATTTAATTGACTGTGCCTAGTAAGGGCATGAAACTGTGTGCTTGAACTGATCTTTCAAAAAGAATTGTCAAAATGACCACTCATGAACTGTGAGTCAGCATCCGTTGTTAACTCATCTGCAGTCCCATGGATACTTCAGCACATGAGTCTCATGTGAAAGATCTGTATATATAGGGTCTATGATCACGGATGTGGGGGAAAACCTGCGTAGGGATATGAGAATTATCCTGTCCAACTTCATTCAATGCATCTATCCATCAAGGAGTATAGCTTTCAAAATCCACACCACTTTCAGGGTTTGCTGTTCCCATGTTTCTATAGGAGCTATGCTGCTAGTGTCCCCCTCTGGCCATTGACTCTGGACAAACCCGATCGAGATGGTGGAGGCCCCACAAAACAGAAGGAATCCTTGTGGGGTTGGTTAGGGGCTGGTGTGTGTCCCCTTCTTCTTCAGCCCTTCAATTGCCTCCCCATTTGCAGACTCCCCAGCCTATGAGAGGAAATGGGAATGATACCACAGAGAAAGCTGTCTTGGTGTCTCCCTTTCCTCACCTCTGGGGTGGGATCCACAAAGGGTTTGACCAATTCCCCATGGAGATGAAGGAGGATGATTTGGGCTACAAGAGGTTGCATGACATTCCAATCATCAGCTTTGGAAAGATAAAGGGTAGAGCTGATCCTTCTGGAAGTTTAAAAATATAACTATAAGCAGTCTCAGTGTTTCAAACCTGAAGCTTAGCCCACCCTACCACTCCTCTGACTGTCTGTGGTGGCCATAGACAGCAAATATCACCCTTCCGTATCCCACTCTTGTATATGTATCAATTCTTAATCAACATTACAGTAACTTTGCTTCTCTTTTTTTTATTTTCAGTATAATGACAAAGGTATTACTTAGTCTGAGTTTCAGAAAATCCCAACCCAATGAACCAGTCCCATTCCCCCAAATAAGGTCCATTAAAACATTGCAAAAATATTGAAGTATGTAACAATATGGTGGTTTCTGTTTCATTAGTAAGGCGTTCCTGCCAAAAATGTGAGACTTTTACAACTTCTTGGCATTGAGAGTACACTTGACCTTGTGCTAGATTGTAGGAATTTATTCTTCTAAAATCCATCTTCTAAAACCCTTTATTTTCCCCCCTGAATATACATAATGAGCTTATCAAAGGAACCACTGACCCTGACCCTTCTTACAGCTGTACACTCAGAAGAGATGTCGTCTCTTTTTGGAGATGCAGCCTGTTGAAATGGAGACAAAAGAAAATAAAAAAGAAGCTTAATCTGCGGCAAGTGTGTTTAAGAAATGACACAAATAGTAATTTCTAAAGAGCCAGTTTTTTGGCTCTGTTAATAAGTGTCTGTGATATTTAGTAGACTTCATGGATTTAGGAGCAACCTTGTGGTATTCTAGCAAAAACTCTGAGCTTCATGGGTATGAGATGTAATGTGAGTCTATTGACCTCTACTACCTCTAAGGGTACGTCTACACAGCATTTTGGACCAAATGGGAGCGAGCCACCCCTCTCCCTAGGCTTCAGAGCCTGAGCTCCAGCCTGAGCTCCAACTTCAAAGTGCTGTCTATACAGCTATTTTTAGAGTGCTAGCACAAGCTCTGCTGGCCCAAATCTGTCAACCTCGACTGGGAGGCTCACTCCTACTCCGTCCAAAATGCTGTGTAGACATACCCTTAAGGAGCATTGGAATAATACTCCCACTGCCAGGCTTAGGCAGGAACAGAGGGAAGCCCATGTATTACTAAGGTACTAAGTACTAAAGTATTTACCTTTTGGTCTAGTAGTAAATCCTCCTGAAAAATCTTTGCCTAAGAAGTAATATAGTGAGTTAATCTATTCATCTGTCAATTTTTAACAGGAGGACATTTTGGTATATGTTGTGTATGCTCAGCTTTATCTAAATAATCTGAATGAACGGTCTCATTGATTTGTGCATTATACTCATAATGACATTATATTTGAACTTGGTATGAAATAAAACGCTTTGGTCAGTCAATACTCTTCAAGAGAGCACTTCAAAGATCTTATAAAAGGGTCAGTGACCTGTACATTGAGATTGAACCTCTGCTGTCTAGGGAAAGACCCATCTGCACTTGGTCTTTGAACCTGCCCTTTCCGCCTTTCCCAAAGCACCATACAAACCAATAACTTATTACAACTGAGTGTTTTCAATTGTGCATACAGGGAAAAACATCAAAACAATACAGCAAAATATAATCCCTTTTTAGAAGAGTGTTTCAGATTGTTTCACTGCCTCTTTTTTCATGTATAAAATGCTCAATACTTAAAAAGACTGCTTTGAATATAAAGGTTTAATGCACATGTCTCTTCGCCTATTTATTACTCATCTTCAGTGACTAGCCAAATCTGGGACCATTTATCTTGGATTTCACTAAAATGGACCCAGATCCAAAACCAGAATAATTTACGTTTCCCATCTCTCCTCAGTGTGTTGGGGGTTTACATAGAATGGGTCCTAGATCTGAACTACCCCTGGCTTTGGTTTAGCAACCCAAAAACTAAAGGTGGGCCCAAAGTAAAACACATGAATCCAAACATTCCTTATCTTGTGGCTGTTTAAAATCAAGCTTGGAGAGAGACGTGCCATTTGCAAATGGTTTCTATCTTTCTAATGGGCTGATTTCCAAGACTCCAAATCTGAACACCCTTAAACTTTGTGGTGTCTGAAATCTGGATGAGAATTTTTCAGCTTGAGCCCATCTCTAAACAAAACACAGCTTACAAGGTTTTGTAAGACAAAAACAATCACTAATATGCTCAGTCTCTACTCTCATCCAGAATGTTATTCAAAAGATGTGAGAATATTGAACAGAAATACCACTCATTTTCTTTCTGCACACATAGCTTCTTTTGCCATATTGACTCAGGTATCCTGCAATAAGAGAGATTTGTTTACAACTGAAATTTAGGGACACTTTTAAGATAGAGGAGTTTGGTTGTAATCAGAATTCCATTCAGGAAGACTATGATTTACAGACATTTCTAAAAGCAGAAGTACTCTGGGCCATTATTTAAAAGGCTAGACTTTTAGAGTTATTTATAAATACCAATATAACAGAAGCAGTTTCTAACTTCGCACAGTAAGACACTATTCATCATATAATTCAGTGGAAAAATAGAGGAGCTGTAGGAAGTGGCAATAGAAGGATAGCATTCCAATGCAGAATCTAATCTAGATAAAAAAAAAAAAGGAATATTTTCCTCTTTTGAAATCAAATTGCAAAATGTAAAATAAGTGGATATAAACAGCCAATTGTCCCAACACCATTTTTTTCCCTGGGCAAACCATGCAAAAAACCTAAAACTCACAATGGAGCAACTTCCATTTTAGATCAGTTTCTCCTCCTCTAACATGGTCTATTTATTTTTATTGGTTTGTTTCTCATTAAATCCTTCAATTACTCTGCAGTGTAAAATGGTGAAATTATTGGCATGTGCCACTTTCATCATGTATTTGAGTTTGCTTATTACACTTGCAGAAAATGCTTGAATGGTATTAGACTCTGCTGTGGATTGAGACAGAGTTAATAAATATTATTTGGTGTTTTTTCCCTGAGAAGCACTGCTTTTCTTGATTGTTTTTTACAGTTGGATTGGGAATATTGATTTATTCACCACTGTTACAATAATTGTATACAAGGAACAAAAAATGCAGAGGTAACATTTCATCAGCTCAAACAGATTAATTAGTTGTAGTAGATTAGGCACAGTGTTACACAGAAAGATTTGCATTTAGAGGAAGAAAAAAGTTCTTTTTAATCTTAAAAAAGGCAAGAGAATTTAATAGAGATGTGATACACTGAACTGTTTGGCTTATTATTCAATCAGTGTTTCCAAATACATTTTATTTTTTATTTTAAAAAAGAAGAGTTAATTGTTGAATACATAATTCAGAAAAATCCCTTTACCGTACCTATACAAAAAGGTTAACTCAATATCACTTCCTAAATTTGAAATTTTGGAGGGATTATATCTCAATTCTACTACAGTAGCAAAGACATTTAAGATCTACTCGTTCTGTCAGCATGTAGGATATCATGGAAATCTATGTCATTTTCATTTTTCTCTTTGTGCATAGCATTGTGTGGGGGAGGTATGTAAATATTATTGTGCTTTGCATGAGGTTAACTTGGCTATGGTACCGCAATTTTTTTCACTAAAGGTTATGAGACATTAACAAGAGTTTAAAAAGTGCTGTGGTTGTTCCCTATTTGACCCTTACTGCAGGGAACTGAAATTTCCCAATGCCCGGGACCACTGACCTCAAGAGGGCAATTAAGCAGTTTCTCCCAAGGTTTCAAGTTTTAAGTTTTTTGAGTATTAAAAAAGAGAAGAAAAACATATTTTAAAATATATCACTCTCATATTCTACAGGAATCCACAGTGCCCTAGACAATGGACCTTGCCTGACATACTGATTTTCTTTTTAACCATCTGTTAAATCATCCTGGCTTACAACATATTAGACTTTGTAAATGCTCTGAAATTTTCAAACCAGTGCATAAGAATTCAGCTGCTTGGCTTTCAGTTTACTTTACTAATCCAAACACTGAGAGACTCCAAACATACAGAGCCAGCTCCACAGGTCCATTAAGGCTGGGTGTTTTTTTGGTCAGTCTAGCACTGTATACCAACCTTCAACCCCACTTAAAGGGCCCCTGGAACAATCCTCCAATATAGGGCAATTCCAGGGTTGCATAGAGTTGGCATAGGCACTCCTACATCACCCTCACACCAGGGTCTGGCGCATCCCAGGTGAGTACACCTCTACCTCGATATAACGCTGTCCTCGGGAGACAAAAAATCTTACCGCGTTATAGGTGAAGCCGCGTTATATTGAACTTGCTTTGATCCACCGGAGTGCACAGCCCAGCCCCCCCCCCGGAGCACTGCTTTACCGCATTATATCCGAATTCGTGTTATATCGGGTCGCGTTATATCGAGGTAGAGGTGTATATGTATTTCATTGTATGTGGCATTTTGGGAACAACCTCCTGCCTTTGCCTGAAACAGCTACTACATCACCCTGCTCCCAGAGGCCTTGCCTGCTGGAACGGTTTTCTGGGCCAGCAACTGGCTGGTGTAATACATTACTGTGGGGAACCAGACTGGCACATGGCAACCCAGAGCTGGTGAAGAGTGCGTAAGTTAGTTAAGACACTTTTGCACCCCCAGGTCCTGAGCTATAGCTGGGCACACAACAATCAGTCATAGGGATCTGGCCCACAGTATGTTGAACCTGATCCTGAAGCATTTGGTGGAAAACTCCAGTTAACATTAGTGGGAGTTACACATATGTAAGCATTGCAGAACTGAGCAATGTTGGTCTCTGTTCTATTATTGATGCTCATGAGCACATATTGTCAGTAGTACCTTATGCAGTGTAGAATCCTTTTCAATTGTGCAAAGCCAGACTAAACAGGCTTTGTTCAGATAACCTATGGGAGAGCGAATGGGATAAGAGCTTCCTTCCCAGTAGTCACTCCTTAGATGCTACTCTAGCTTCCAGACATTAAAAACAGAACATGGCAGGTCAGTGATGGCAGCAGAAACAGCCAGTGAGAGTGTGTACATGTGTGCAAAGTGATGCCGCTTGCAATATCATACATGCCTGATGGTGTGGGTTCTCCTGTGGGTTTAATATTCAAAAGCATGTGCTGGGCTTAATCTTCAACCAACTCCCTGAACTTCACTAACTGTGTGAGAAGCAGATGTAATGTGAATTAAAGAAATAAAATAAAGTATTTTATCGAGCAAGAAGAAAAAAAAATTGAGGCCTAGAACCCTATTGCCTACTATCTGTATCACTGGCCCACACCCACCCCTTTCCCCAATGCATTCTGAGTGGTTCAAACTGTGACTGAGGAATGTTTTCGGAGCTCTGTGAATTAGTGTATTAAACTCCTTTGAAGTTGATTTCAATGGGCGCTGAAGAGGCTCAGTAGCACATGGCAGGGGTGGGCTCTCACTGGCTGCTTTGGTGAGGGTCAGACAGGCTCTGTGAGAGCACCACCCCAAATGCTGAATATTACTATGTAAATTGGGGATTAGACTTTGATCTCAAATGTCCCCAAACTGAAAACATTTGAGTTTTGAGGTTTGGATTCATGCCCACCTCTAGCATGCCTGGGAGCTTCTACAGATGTATAGTGAAAAGAAGATCACTCTTAATCTCACTATTTACTAAAATTTTAATCAGGACATCTGGAGTCTTGTTCTCCAGTTATTTGGTACATGAGTTCTAGATGCCTTCTAGGACAGTTATCTCCTAGTGTGGGTCTCACCTTAAGTATGCCATCTATGTTTATTCCAACTGATTTTAGCTGCAAGTGAATTATATTCCACTGATTTACTGTTGTCTCTGTCTGGTTACAAACTGATGTGCTTGCATACTTAAGAAAGAAGACAAAAATTAAGATAAGGCCTGCTGGGCCGAGTATCTGTCCTCTCCTCCAGTCAGCACCCTTGCACCACAAATTAAAGGGGCTGGCAATCTGTGAACTAAAAAAAGAAGGTCAAGGAAGGTCAGTTTGTAGTTATTAAAACATTGAGTGCATCCTCTTAATTTGTGGAGGAACAAGCACTGTTTTTCAGAATTAAAACGCGAAACATCATTATGAAACTGTACATGCTGATTTCTTTCCAATATACCCTCAAGCATCTCAAGTAGGGATTGATCAAACAGTTTCAATGAAGTCCAACTAAAAAAAAATCAAATCAGAGGGTTGTGAGGATTCTCAGTCAGTGTTCAACAGCATGCAACAGTAGCTTTCCTGTATATTGCCTGGATACTGGCTAGACACTAGAAGGCTTTTGTAGACTCTGAAATGATAAAGGAATATATCCTTGTACCCAATGATATATCATTATAACAAATGATGCAATACTAGTGATGAAGATGAAAAGTGGTGCTCAAAGAATTTGAAAAGATTCTTTTCCTGCATGTCGGGTGTTCAAACAATTTGAGACTTTACGGTCACAATATCACAATTTTGAAAATGAAGAGAAAAAATGCAGACACTTGCCTAAACTAGTGATAAATCAATTGACTTTATTTTGTCCTAATAAGTATCTTTGTTAAATATTGGGTCACTGCTTCCCAGAAGATAATTTATGTAAATAATAGTAAGAAGGCATTTTGAGGAATTCTACATCAATCAAGAAAATAACTCATTCCTTCCATCCACAAGGGGCCATAGGAAGTAGATTGATAGAATTTTCCATCAAACTTAGTGCATCCCCCCTTTCAAACATCTCTTTCTGCTAGACTATGAGCAAAATATTCCACATGCTCTAAAGGACCATCATTAAAGAGGTCAAACTTCTAACATCAATAACAGCTCTTCAGGATACTTCTAGGGCTTCTGTGGTATTTGTTTTCTCATTAAGAAACAGTTTTAGAAAATCTTGTTAGTTAAAAAGCATATTTGGTATTTTGTGCAAGATTACAGAACACAAATATAAACCGTACAATTCTTGGGTAAAATGAGCTGACATTAAAGTGGTATGTAAATGGTTATATGTATTTATTTAAGAGGAGAGGGAGAATATCCACGGTTACAATAATTCGGATATTTTCATTTTTTACTGGGATATATACTCTCATGTGACAGGCCAACAGCCGGCAACTGACTGGGATGAGAAAGAAATGCTTCTTATGGTAAGGTTATTCCATAATTGTCCACTACTGGGTTTCTCATAACTTTCTCTGAAGCAGCTGGAAATACAGCCACAATCAGAGACATAATAATGAACTGGAAGGATCAGACAACTGATCTGATCTATAATAATTTCTCTATTCCTGTATCAATCATTCTTTATGGAGATCTTAAGTCATCTAAAAACACCCTGTTTCTGAGAAGCATAATAAAACAATTATAGCTTCATAAGGAACCTTTACAGAAAACCTGACATCTTCCAGCAGGATCATGACACTTAAAAACAGTTACAAGGCAAACAGATATAGCACATTAAAATTATTTCAGTGTGTCATGACTAGCTCTTGTTTTTGAAGGGATAACGCTGAATCCCCCAATTTCATATCATGTAACTGTGCTGGATAACTGAACAACATCCAGGGCATTGTTATTTCTAGACTTAGGCATCGGGTAATGCATTGGTATAATGCTGTTCTATAATGTACCACACTATATATTTGATAGGGCTTTAAATTACAATTATCTTCAGCATGAAGAGTGATTGCTGCAGTTCCCTGGCCCCTCTTTCATGGCCATCTTAAATGCTATAGCCTAGACATGCCACTGCAGACTGTGGTGACTGACCCAAAACTCAGAGAGTTACCTTCACAATAGCAATTTTTGATCAAAAGGAAACTATTATTGAAAAATATTCATAGGGGCAGGATAAATGCACTGCCGAATAAAACAGTGAGGGCCAAATCCTCCATGACTCATTCTTTATACAAAACCCTCACTCCCCAACTGAGCAAGTGTCTGTTCTTATCATACCAGTGTTAATTACAGCAGCATTTTGTCCACTATTAAAAAGTAAAACATATTGCTGTCGAGTAATAAGTGGCCATGACTTTAAATACATACAGCAAGAGAGAGAGAGAGAGAGAAAATGCCATATTTATCTAATCCCTTTACTGACAATACCACACTTTAAATTAAATCATGGCACTAGTTGGTTTTTAGGGTAATCAAGTGTTATTCATAAGACACAAGGAAAATAATATGCTTGATTTCTGCATTTCCTTTGTTCATGACATCTGTAATGTTTTCTGCATCTTCATACTCAGAATTCTCAAAATATTTGGATCCACTTGCACCTGTGAAGCTGTTTACTCAGCTATGAACACAATTATGACATGCAATAGCAGTTGCTTTTCAAATAAACATCTGGAAAACCGTCTGGGTGTAGCGTTGATTCAGATACTGGCAGAGTTTATAAAGATTGTTAATGACAAGAACTCTAATTCCTCCCTCTGTCTTTTGGCCAGAATAATAAATTAAAAAATAAAAAGTGAAATACTTAAAACTTATGAACATTGGCTTATTTATTAGCAATTGAAATACTGTCCCTAGAAACTTTATTAAAATACTGTATGTTACAAACTCTTTGTTTTGCTCCAATAAATCAATGCAGTGACTAATATTTGTGTACTAGGTTCATTTATAACAATTATTGTACATATGCCAGAGCTATGTGTTCACCCTATCTGTTACTTCAAAGACAAAATGCACAATGAGTACTGCATCTAGATCCTAAAATAATCCCAAGAATCATACTACTGAACTCTAGGAGATTTTAATTTTATCCCACTAATGTAAATGTTTATAGTGTTTGCAAAGTTCCCTGAATTGTTCTGCTGGGAATAGGTTATCTGTACTAGAAAAAAGTGGATAAAGAACTCAACAGGAGCATAATATAAATATTGTTCTTTTCTGTAGCTGTAATGTGGGAAAACCAGGGCTGTAAAATTATTCAGGTGGGCCCCCTCCTACAAATCCTAAGTGGTTGGCCCATACACAGCTTTGGGGGACCCCAATTCCTTTTGCCAGGCATGCAAAATGTCCGTGCTGGACACAATAGGAAGGAAACCAAGACCTCTAAAATGTAGATGCCTTCTCCTAAACCACTTCCAAATCTGGGTTATCAAGGAACCAGACCCCCTATTGCACTTAACACCTGCCACTAGCAATTTGCTTGTCTGCCTTCCTTCACCTATCTGTGCCAGATTCCAAGATTAACAATTCCTTCCCTTATAGTGACCTTGTGGCTCCCCTGCCAGATCCTTTTCTGTGGCATCTCAGGCCATGTTACAGTTAGTCCTGGGACGAGGTCCTGACTCCACCCACATTGTCCTACCCCTTTACTAAATCCTCAAATTATTTGTCAAGTGGCTTCTCTCATGCAGAATGGCCCCCAGATCTGGGGGAAGGGCTTATAAACCATCATATTAAGTGTGCCCAATAGGCTTTGTTAGCCTTTGTGTCCTACCAATAAGCCTAGAGTCTTCCTCCTCCCTATCTCAAGGCCACTAGGGAGCCGAATGCCTAAAAGAAGGGAGAAGGTGGGTTAAATGCCTTAAAAGGAGCCAAGGGTTTTCTTTACCTTGCTGTCCTGTCAGTTCCTCTCCCCCACACCTCCACACCCCCCCACAATTTTGAGGCTGCAGGGAGGGGGAGGCATTTCTTTGCCCTCCACCAGACTTTGGTTTCTTGATGTCTCTCTTTCTCACCTCACAGCCTCACTTGAGCTTCCTGATGGAAATGTCCCTTCTGCACTTTGGAGAATTACTGGCTCTAAAGCAGAAGCAGCACTTGCCAGGCTTTTTTGGCCATGAAGGCCTGAAGCACCACTATAGCTACTGGCAGGCGATTCACACTCAGATGAAAGGCAACCCAGAGAAGCGTAAGAAATAGTCAGGAAATCACCTCTACTCAATTTTAGGGAGTTGGGGAAGGTGGAGCGGGGGGAGAGTTTGGGAAATAGGAAAGCAGAGAACGTTTATTTCAAGAGAGAGAGAGGCTCAAACCAACTCTCCCAGATCTGCATACCCCTAAAGTTTGGGTGCGGTTCAGATCTGGAGTGGGATTCTAACTTTTTGAAAGACTCCCACTTCCATGTAATGGTGAACTAAAATAATTACTCCAAACACCCCCAAATGTTGGGGAAGTTCAGAAGTTGATCCAGACTTTGAACCACAGGCCCATCTCTATTCCAAACCTTATATACATGACATTTTAAGACAAGATCTTGGCTGTCCACATAAAGCATTGCAGGACAGTGTCTCAGATTGATTTTCATGCTATGAAGTTAATTTGAATACAATAGCTGCTTTCAAAGGCAGATGAAGTTCTTGTTGTGGCACAAAACATCTGGAATTTTACAGCACCTTCAATTGGCTATCTGGATAGCGCTGTACGTACATATATATATATATATATCTCCATCTGTCTTGGACCTTCAGGGCTGAGTTCTGATCTTGGCTGAAATGACAAGATATGTGATGATAATCCCCCACACATCCAGGATCTCAACTGAACTCCCTTGAATTACTTAGAAGGAATAGAAAAATAAGCATTTTAGAAAGAATTAAAAAGAGAATAAAAATAGGTATCTGGAAATGCTACAGTTAGTGTAGAAATCATGAAAAGGATTTAAAAATACAGACAGGAGTTTTGGACAGTTGTGTTGGATAAAACTGTAAGTTCAGCAGAACAGAGCAAAGCTGATAAGGAATAGTTTTAAATGTCTTTTCCCTCATAACTAGATTATTCAGTACAATGTCATTTGCCGCCACTGACATTTTCTTTAAAGTCATAAAGGCCTACATAGTAATAAAAGGGCTCAGAATAAAATTAGGAATATCATGTATAAATTATCTTTAACCTTAGCTTCATTTGGACTGTGACTTTTTAGACCTGATCAATTTTCATGAAACTATCCACATAAAACTGTGAAAAAATATTTGATCCTTGGCTCTCATAAAGCTAGTTGTAACAAGCCTGGTACTTTCTTGATACTTAATGGTGCTGTTGGTGTCTGTCTCTGTGGGCAATTCTGTAAAGCAGGGGATAATTTTGAGATTTAATATAATTTCTCAGAGCATTGTTAGGGAAAACATCTACACAGATATGCATATTTTATATAAGTGCTGTGCAGTCAAGGACATTCAGTGCTTACTAAATTTTCTGCTTAGTTTAAATAAAGCACTCACTCACTCCTACCATTTTAGGGTTCCCCCTCTCCATTTCTAAAATCAGAAATTAGTTGGGCATAGTACTATGCAATTTTTCCATTTGTTTTTATTAAGGACTTTCTAAAGAATTTTAACACATGGGGGCCAAATTCTACTCTCAGTTATGCCAATGTAAATGAGAGGGTACTTTGACCCATGATGTGTATGGAGTGCCATTGGCAGAAAATTTTGGCTAATTCCTACAGTTTGTGAGACTTCTTTAAAATACACCATGAGGTGCCCTGTCTATGTAGTTCTGTAGAAACACTTTAAACTATAATGCAGGGTAAACAAATTCACTTAAAATGCACCACAGGCATCCAAATATCTATAGAGCATGGTAGTGTATGTGCCTTATACATGCCAGGTAATTAGTTGCCAAATTATCCTGTCAACCACATATCTCTGCACAATGAAAAGGACAAGAATGTTAATCACTACCCCAGGGAAACAATAAAACACTTGTTTTGATCTGAAAAAGTTTATAAACTTTGAGATAGCACAAAATGTTCAGACCTCTCTTTGAAACCTCTGCCTATAAGAAATCAGCCAGTTAAAGACAGTATGACGGCCAGATTTCATGAGCTGGCACTGTATCGTTTTAAGATAAACACAGATAAAATTGCAAATATATGTAGTTGCATTCCCCTTAACCCCCCTTTTCTTCTCAGTCTGTAAACTAAGAGCAGGGATTATGTCTTCAGATGTCTTTGGGCAGCACATAACAGAATGGGGGCTCAGTCCTAAGTGGGACCTCTGGGCATTGCTTTAATGTAAATATTAAGTATTAATGATAATAAAATACCATTCACCTAAAATTACAGAGTGCAGTTGAGTTTAGCTGTGTCTTCTTGTGATGATTTTTATTAATAATTATCTGCTTGTTCCGCTGTGCGTAGTATTTTGAACTCCATCATATGTTTCAATTCACCATTCTAAACACTCTCTTATAAAAACCTGTTGTGCGCCAATATAAAGAGCTCCCAAAGGAAGCCATATCTAATGCACAACAAGTTTTATTGGCCCTAATAATCCAGGAACTATGCTACGTATTCTTGAGTGCCATATACTGGTACCTTATCTATTAACTAGATAGATATAAAGGAGTCCTGTAACAGTAACCATTGCTCAACAGCCCTGTTGGTAGGTAGGTACTCCATTCAATAAATCAGAAATATAGATCCTATTTTTTTTGTAAGAGAAAAGTGAGTATGGCCCCAATCCTGCCAGATGCTTTGCTCCACTTCCCATTTACTTCATAGGATGCACAGTCCCTTTCTATAATGTAGAACCCTCTTTACAGGCAATTCCAAGACAATAGTGGGATCCAGGAGATGTAGAGGGAAGCACGGGGTTCCATTTGCTATGCAAAGGCACAGGGCCTCCCTGTGGATGGCCATTGCCTCTGCCAGTTCTCCTGAGATTTGTGGACATCTTGGGGAAACCACAGATTCTAGGGCCGAATTCTCTTCCCATGCGATACAGGCAAATCCTATAGATAATCTCCTGGAACTCAGGAGATCTGAATTCAGTTCCTGGCTCTGCTACAGATTGCCTGTGTGACCAAGAGTAAGCCATTTAACCTCTCTGTGTTTCAGCTTCCCTCTGATGAAATGGAGATAATACATCCCTACCTCACAGAAGTGTTGAGAGGCTATATTTGTTAATAACTGTGAAATATTTAGATATTATGAAGATGATGGCATATAAGTATATAGAAAGACAGGCTGAACTGGTAGCATGAGAATCCTTCCCCCCTCAAGCTAAATTCAGGAGCTCCTAATGCAAGCAATATTGCTAGACAGGAAGCATTTACAAAGCATTGTCTTCACCTTGGATTCTGATACCCAATTTACACCAAGTTGAAACCTGTTTCTGAGTCACTGTTGGATTGATGTCCGAACAGACACTCCAGCATCCACCATGCAATACAGACACGCAGCCAAGTTTTGTGTAGCTCCATGACCAACTCCAGCCGATGATTGAGACAGGGTTTGTTGACCATAAGATGAAGTTTATGGTTCTGCAAATTATTTGCAAACATGCAAAATAGCTCACCAAAATTTTGCTTAAAATGACACAAAGCTTGGCAATTATAGGTAAGCCCTTACTCACCCAAGTAGTTTCAATGACTTCAGCATGAGGGTTGCATAGTAGCACACTAAGTTAAGTACTGGTGAATAAGCAGCAAATCCTGTTTTTTTTCTCTATTGGCACAGAAGGCTTTACTGACAGAGGACCTAGTTCAGTTTTACTGCTTGGGGAGGTTAAGATTAATGGATCCCATGTAAGGCTGCATACCCTGTACACTGTGAAGCCCAGCTCCTGGGGGCACCTTACAGGGTGGGGATTTGGGGGCACACAGGAGGAAGCGCAGAGAGAGAAACCGATGGATTTGCAACTTTGCGCATCTTTTGGCCAGTCCTTCATCTACTTCAGAGGTGACTCCAGTTCTGAGGCTGCAGCAGTTCTGAGGCTGTAGAGCAGGTTGGCTGCTCCTCTGTGAGGTGGTGGACTTAGCATTGCTTTCTCCAATGTCTGAGTAGCTCTCAAGTGCACAACCTAACTGCTCAGGCTGTGCTCTGGAGGTAAGATTTAGGGTTAAATGAATACATCCTGTGAAATTAATATACTCCCCATAGCTGCATGCACTGATCTTGTTCTGTCTTCTCACTCCTGAAAGAGAAAAGTATCTCTATTGGTGCAGGTTTTTCAGTGATGTTCTCTTATGCTAAGTGAAGAAATGTTAGAAAGGGACTCTTGCTCAACAGTAACAAGATTTTTTCAGACTTCCTTTAAAAAACAAACCATTGTCTATGGGAAGTCCCACTGTATCAAAAATAAGTTCTTCTAGATAAAGCCATTAATAACATGAGTATCTTAAATCAATAAATCCTTTGTGTGGATGTAAATTTTCAAAGGATACTCTTCATCAGAGCTGTGGAATTATTGCACAGAGTCCCCTTCCTTAAGTACTGAAAAATCTTTTATGTGAAACAATGGGTTCTGAGAGCGTTATAGTCTCACACTGTCTCCAAACCTTTAGACTCATATATATTTCTGTCACAGTGTGTTCTGGATCTTCAGCAGATCATGGGCTTGTAAACAATTGCCAGCCATTATGGTTTAGCTGTATATCATTTTGCAGTCATATTTATTGATATTTATTTTAACTTTCCAAATATGCAGCATTTGAAAAACAAACAAACTCGCTGGCTGTGTAATTAGATGCTTCAGCCCAGTGAAATATTGTCTTGGCATGTCCAACATTTTATTTCTGACCCTTCCTGTTGCTGGAATTGTGTTCAGAGTAGAAATGCTGGTCTATGAAGCTGTTCTCATCAGTATAGGATTTGGTCACTTCTGTTTTTTTGTTGGTTCAGCACTGATGTCACCTTTAACAAATGTATGGTGACTCTTAATGTGTACTCAGGGTCCCGTGGAAATGCTGCGAGAAAGTGCTTCTCCATGGTGGTTTGGAAATAGTGTAGCGTGATGACATGAGTTAAGTACAGTCCAATCTTGAGATCTCATCTGATTTACCGTAGGATCTCATGCTGGGTTTTGGCATGGTATTTGTGTGTGCATTGAAAATAACTTTGATCACAGTAAATTCTGGTTAAACTGCATTAATTTTGCATGTGCAATAATGGTGCAGTTTGTATATACCACCAGTGTACCTTGGGGGGAGGACAGAAAGAAAGGATTTCAGGAGTGTGAAAAAACATGGATCATGTGGAGACATGAAAGCCATCAAATTTGAAGCCAGAGATGAACCTGAGCAAAGTTTGGACATGGATTTGGATCCGGATCCAAAGTTTCTTGGTATTTAAGGGGGTTCCATTTGTAAGATCTAAATCTAGAACTCTCTCTGTTAGTAAGAGAAAAAATTATCATTTGGGGGAAACTGAAGATAATTAAAATAGGAGGAGATACTCTTTTTAAAAACAAACAAACAAACTATTTTTATCTTTCCTGTTCATCAGACATTAACTTAAGAATTGCAAGACCAGGAACATACATAGTTTATGCATTTAAAATTTCCTAGTGTATCAAGTTTTGTTGTTGTGCTGCTGCCTGCTCCTTGCCTGTTATGTACGGTACGTAGTGCAATCTTGGTGTCCTGACAAACAAACAAAACAAAACAAAACAAAACAACCCTCCCTTCTCCTCTCTCTCTCTCCACTCACCCCCAACTGAGACGTGACATTTTCTTTTTGCACAGACAGGACTTCAGAAATGATGGTGCTTGCACTGGGCTGAAGGTATAGTTGAGGGTAAAAGATTTCAAAGGCAATTTTAATGAAAGCAAAAAACTAAAAGAGAGAACACAGAGAGCAGTGGCACTATAGTTCTGCTAAATTTTACATTTAAACGAAGGGGCTAGTCATAATTTATTCTGTCAAAGAAGTGACCTATAAGTAAAGAAGACAAAAATGACTTGATGATTAAAGACTTTAAGTATTCTCTATAGTTATGTCAGTACTACATGTTATTGTATACGTAATGCAAAGCAAAGTGTTTGAAATTTCTCCTAATTATGTTTGGAACCCAGACCAGATAATGTCCTTAGGGAAGTTTGTAGTGTATTACGGTGATGTGACAGCTCCACTATACAGCGCCTCTGAGTTAAAATGCTTTCTTTTTAAAACCTTTTCATATCTGGGGAAACAGTAAGAGATACACAGATTTGGAGGTACATTTTCTAAACAGGTAATTGGGAGGAATGCACAAATACCTTGTTATGGAGTAATGTGAGATTGATTTAAGCAGGTACTTCCTTTATATCACTTTGAAAACTCATTGCTTGAGAGAGTGCAGGGCAGTTTTATGTATTTTTTATTTACAATTTTGCTTGTTGGCAGATACATATTCAATTTTTGAGTTGGTCCCCGGGGAATAGGAATTGTGCAGTCTTTATACCAATACAGTTCAATGCAACATGTTCAACCAATACAGAACACTAAGTTTAAGGAAAGGCAGACAACAGCATTACACAGCATTCTTTAAATGTGAGACTAAACTTAGAGTTTTCATAGTTTAATAAGGAGAACTAGTGTTTCAGAATAAAAATACTCCTGTATTTCTGGATGTTGATGGAGTGGATCCTGAATAAGGAAATATGAAACAATAGTTAGGGGGAAATTATCCTCTTTGATCTACATTGCAATTCTCTGGTGTGTCTTCTGTATGTAAAATTCCCATTGATGTCCCAAGTGCCCAGATGGTGGTAACAAGATCGTTTGGTGTGGAGAACCCTAGTTAAAATGAGGAGGTGATTGCAAAAGGAGAAAGCAGAAGTCCCAACTTGATATATCTGTGAAAAGTTTGTGACCATTCTGGATGAAAAGCTGTAAATGTAAGTGTGAAGTGACATGTTCTTTCATGGATGTGCTGTCAGGTAACAGGGTAATCCAGATTCACTAAGCAATATCAAACTGATTTTTCATATGGTAATGGAAGGAGCAGTGCAGATTGTTGTTTAGCTTTTTATTAATAATAATTTGTAGAAAAGAAATAACTTTAATTTAGAGTCAGTCTTGCAGCTTAGGCCCACAACCAGTGAATTTGAACTTCGATGACTTTTGTACAGAGGATAAGAACTAAAATGCTAAGCATATTTCATGGAAGATTGTCTCAGTAACTAAAAACTACAGCATAAGTCATGAAAAAAGTTTTCCAATCCAGCCAACTTAATTTCACCTTGTTTAGTTATTTTGTGCTTTCATGGGGAACTATGGTTCTCACGCAGGCGCCTGAGTGTTTGGGGCCTGATCCTCCTCCCACTGAAATCATTGGAAAACTCCCTTTGACTTCAATTATCTGGGAAACCAGTCCTGCTAGGTCCTTACAGACTTCATTCTGGGGATCAGATTCCCTTCTACCTAATGTATTTCAATGACTTTCTGGCTGACACTACTATATCAGCATATCACTTAGCAGGGATATGAAGTTCATATAGTCCTCTCTGAGGTCAGTGCTCTGATATTTAGGAATCTGATAATAAAATGCCCAAAGTGCCCTTAATTCCAATTGACTTCTTATTGGGGGGGTCATATGGAGTGGAAGTGGTAGATGAATCTATAAACAACATAAGAATGGCCATGCTGGATCAGAACAATGGTCCATCTAGCCCAGTATCCTGTCCCCCAACAGTGGTCAGCACCACATGCTTCAGAGGGAATGAATAGAACAAGGCAATTAGAGAGTGATCCATCCCCTGTCATCCAGTCCCACTTCTGGCAGCCAGAGGTTTAGGGATACTCAGCGTGTGGGGTTGCATCCCTGACCATCGTGGCGAATAGCTATTGATGTACCTATCCTCCATGTACTTATCTAATTCTTTTTTGAACTTAGTTATATTTTGGGCCTTCATAACAACCCATGGCAGCAAGTTTTTTTTTTCCTTACAAAACAAATTAAGGATGAAATTCATCCCACTGCAGAGGCCCTATTAAGCTTACCAACCACTAAGCTCAATTTAGGACCCAGTCTTGCAAGGCATTGAGTAAATGCTTCCTGAGAAATGCTAAGTACCCACAACTCCTGCTGATTTTGGTGCTTTGCAGGACTGGGCTCCCACTTAGCTCATAGAAGACTAAGGTTAAAACCCAGGTTCCTTGAAATGCTCTGTAAATTAGGCTGTCACTTCCCAATATGCCTACTCTCCACTGGCATAGGGGAAATCTATGTGCCTCTGCTCCACTTAATAGCATAGTACTATGCTACAGCATTCTCAGCTCAACTGTACATTCCTGTTAGGATGAGAAGAAGACCATAGGGGCCACTTTAACCTCATATTTAATCCTGCACTGTCCTGGCTTCCCTCAGCTCTCTTTGGAATCAGTGTGTGCTCCGCAACTTAGAGGATCAGGCCCTGAGAGAGACTTCAGTGGCCAAGGTGCCTGTCAGACTTAGAAAACTTACCCTAAAAAAAATTCCTTACCTCTCCTACTCAAACAACTCCCCCACACCCCGCCTCACAAAAATTCTGTTTGCCATCTAGCATTTGACTCAGGTCAGCAGCAGGTGCTCCAAAGAGATTATAACTGTTCTACAATATGCCAATGTATTCCCCCTGTTCCTTGGTATAAATTTTTCCATTGGTCCATTCTTGCAATTCTAAAATTCCTGAAATTCTAAATCAACAGTTATTTAAGTCTCAATACTCAAATTAAATAATTATTTTAATTTTTTTACATACATAATACATGCAATGTAGCATATGTTTATGTATCGAGAAGTGTCTTGAATGCAAAAACCAAAACCAAAACCACCCTCTCCTTGTTTTTGTAAGATTGTCATTGCTACAAAACCATGGGAGGTGCATATACAGAAGTTATGGTTGCTGAGCAACTATAACTGCACAATTTAATGACTAAGAATTGTAGACTTAAAAAATAGAAAAGAGCACAGGCAACAACAATCACCATGTTATTTCTCTCCCCTAGAAAGAGAACTATATCCTGTAATGAAAATTATTCAATATGAGGTCTGTGATATTATATTAATTTTCTGAAATGTATTTGACTTGAATTTACTCTGTTCTCAATACTCCCCAGGATCCTTATAGTATCATCACTGGAAGCCAACTATTTGAACATTATGAAAAAGATTTTACAAAGAGGATGGGAAGCATTAAGCAATGTAACTTATCTCCAAGTATATTGTTTCAGATTTTAAAACAAGGGAATTCAGCTGATTTTACTGACATTGGATTGTCAGTGGAAAAACTGAAGTCCTGAGTTTCTCCCCCAGCACAATCAGTGACAAGCTTCCCAACATTGCCCCACCAATGTGCCTTTCTCTTTATTGTAGAAGCCACCTATAGGGGTGAGGAAGGTGTTAAGGCTCTGTGCCCAAGCAGTTCTAAGCCCCTATGCTGAGATAGATGAAAAGGGTGCTAATTAATACCAATTGTGATGCTGTGTTTTGCAGTGAAGGCTTACCTATCCATGTTAGCAATCCAGCAGGGACTGGACTGGGCCCACCAGTTTAATCTTAGAGAATTCATCAGTTTAAACATAAATGAAATAAAATCGTTGTAGTTGCTTTCCCCACTGTAAAGATTAAATAATGTCTAAAATAATAAGACTCCAGTCTACCATATGCACAGCTCTTTCATAGGAATTATTTGAAAAGTTGGTTTGAATCTATAAATAATGAGCAGAGTCCTGATCCTGATTCTCCTTGGGTAAAGAGTCTGGCCAGAACTGGCAATTTAGCATGGTTTGATTTGCAGTGCTAATGAAATCCTGTTAGGATTGTTGCAGAACTGGTGGAATCTAAGGCTTTGTGTACACTGCCAATTGAACAACAAAACTTTTGTCGTTCACAGGTGCTTAAAAAAGCCCTCCCTGAAAGACAAAATTTTGCCGCAGCAAGTGGCAGTGTAAACAGCTCGTTGTTGGCAGGAGCGCTCTCCTGTTCACAATGCGAACCCCACTCGTAGGGGGTGGAAGTATTTTGTCCGCAAAAGTCCTGACAAACAGTGTTTACACTGCCCGATCGCTAAAAGCTGTGTAGTGTAGACCAAGCCTAAGGCTTGGTCTACACTAACCCCCCAAGTCGAACTAAGGTACGCAAATTCAGCTACGTTAATAACGTAGCTGAATTCGACATACCTTAGTTCGAACTTACTGCGGTTCAGACGCGGTCCACACGCAGCAGGCAGGCTCCCCCGTCGACTCCGTGGTACTCCTCTCGCTGAGCTGGAGTACCGCAGTCGACGGCGAGCACTTCCTGGTTCGACTTATCGCGTCCAGACCAGACGCGATAAGTCGAACCCAGAACTTCGATCCCCAGCCGCCGAACTAGCGGCTGGGTGTAGACAGGGGCCTTTCCTGGTATCCTGAATGGCTGTTGGAGAGATATTGAGAAGATGGGGCTGAGTAACTCACACAGAGATATCAGTGCTATCTGATAATTTAGAAATGCAGTAGCTGACTAATATGAAGGACTAATATGAAACAGTCCCTCCCAGGACACTGGAAGTGGAGGGAGATCATCAGAGTTCCTGTTGTACCCCACAAGCTGCTTTATAAATAGGGGTGTAGCTGGTGAAGTACAGCTTAAGCAAACAGAGTAAAGACACACCTGAGTAAGTAAGCGAGTACATACCCCTACATGCGTTCTACTTGCCAACCCATGTCTTGCTGTCTCCACTGTTATTTTTAGCTGCGTAGAGTCCCACTGCCTCCCTGCGGCTGGAACCCTGCCCCAATGGAGTGAAAGACTGCAGCAGCAGGGAAAGTTTCTTGCAGCTCCCTGCTACTGGAGCATTTCCCTTCCGCAGGGAAAGGCTGAGTCTTTCCTCGCTGTGTCCCTTTTGCAGATCCTTTCCTAGTGGCAGTGCAAGGCTCTGGCAGTGCAAAGCTGCTGAAACCTTTCCTTGCTGCCTTCCCTCTGCTGGGGCCTTTTTCTGACATATTCCTGCTTTCTCACTCTGCTGTGTAGCTACATATATCTCCACACTGCCACCAGTGATGTGTAGTGTAAACGAAGCCTAGCTTTTGCTTTTGTTGTGTGATGCTGACCAAATTTTCTCACCATTCTTTCAGAACTGGCTTATGGCACTGGGCAGATATCTCAATGCTCAGATACGTATCAGATGTAGTTTGAGGTGCTTTATATTACATGATATACTGTAAAATCTGTTCTGGAAAAAACGAAATAATTGGTCTAAAAGTGAGTTATGTGGGGCAACAGCAACATCAGAAGAGCAGGAAGAGAGGAGAACTGAGATGTTTTCTTGGGGTTTTTTTCCTATTGTGCAAAATGGCTGAATCACGTTGATCACACAGCAGTGAGTCTAAATGGACTTAATGACTGGCTGGAAAGCTATTGTCAGACTTGTAAATATCTTTCCAATACCTCCCTGCCCCCCCATTTTGGTTCATACATTCCAGATTATTCAGAACTATTTTTTTTATTAGTGCACTGAAATATCTGGCTTCCCTGCTAAGACCAAAATAAGGGTTAATCAGGTAATTTTTATTTGGTTGCATATTCCTAGTGCCTAATACTAATTGTACAGAGTTAGCATCTACTGTAAAGAGTCTCTTTCCTAACTTTTCCTGACTGGATCACAAATATAGTATTGTACGACAATTATGTTTATAATAATATTTTATCATTTTCATATTTTAATAATTAAAATGGTTCTAATTCATTTCTAAAATCTAATTTTTCAGCAAATGGGGGATCATCTAAATGTTTAATTATATTGAATAGACATTTCAGAACAGGTGTTCAAAGGCCTGCAGGCGCCCCTGAAATGTTGGCGACTATGTTACCTTTCAGCTGTTAAAGCAGGACTCTTTGGAATGAAATTACTCTAGGTAATATGTACTACTGGTATTTCCAGTGAGAGTTCCGACGTTGTGAAGCACTCTCATGAATGAGTCAGTAGGCCAGATCATGCAGACCTTATTCATTCCTTACTCAGTCAAACTGCCGTTGATTTCCTTACCTAAGAAAAGATTAAGTCCCCTATTTTCCATCTTGTTGAATACCTATCTCCAATGGGAATTTTGCCTGAGAGAGGATATCAGGATCAGGCCCTTTAGTTGCAAAATGTAATCTAATTACAGACAGGTATGCAACTTTGTCTCAGGACTCCATTTGCATTCCATTCCAATTTATTTATTTATTTATTCCAAAGCACTTGACAGGCACATAGTCAAAAAGAGCTCTTCCAGCAGCTAATATCACCCTTGTTGCAAACTTAATTTTAAGCCATAGGCTGGTATTGTCACTGAGCCCTGCTGCTGCAAAGCCCTAAGAGCAGGCTCCACATCTCTTGTCTGCGCAGCTCCGAGCACTCTCTCCAAGAAATAATCACTGCCAGCACTCCACATACAATAAAAATCAGTTAAAGAAACACCCAATGAGGCAACACATAATACAGTATAATATGTTCACTTATCCTTCGCTGATGGTTTAAGGGCCAAACTGCGGTATTTGGGAACCGGTTTGTGGAATCACACAACACAGAGAAGTTTGGGGAGGAATTGTGGTTCAGAGAAAGCCATGGCTCAACCTTTTCCACATTCCCTTTGGGGTAATGTGCACTCATGAGGATGCACAGATGGCACATTAGCTACACTTGTCCCAAGCACAGGGATTGAAGTTGTTAATGGCCCTTGTTGGCAGTGTACACAGAGAACAGACACCATGTAGTCCTCCACTCACCCACATACCTGCACAAGGTTAGCCACAATCAACTCTGAGTCTAACAGATTTGTTTAGGGTTTTTTTAAAGAATGTAAAAGTAAGAACAAGATTTGATGGAGGGGGGACTCAAATAAAAATATACTCAATGTAGATAGTCTGTCACTATGGCTCAAAGGAAGGGCAGTCAATGAGAAAAGCGTATAAACTGAAAACATGAAGTAATGCTTGAGACAGATTGCCAATACTATGTGGAAAGGCCACTTCTCCGATGAGCTCAAGTGTCTGGATAAGAATGCTGATTGAAGAAGACAGCCTAAGCGATATGTGCTTAGAATGGAATATCAGGTGGGGTCTCACAGGGATCAGTTCTGGGTCCAGTTCTTTTCAATATCTTCATCAATGATTTAGATAATGGCATAGAGAGTACACTTATAAAGTTTGTGAATGATACCAAGCTGGGATGGGTTGCAAGTGCTTTGGAGAATAGGATTAAAATTCAAAATGATCTGGACAAACTAGAGAAATGATCTGAAGTAAATAGGATGAAATTCAATAAGGACAAATGTAAAGTACTCCATTTAGGAAGGAATAATCAGTTGCACACATACAAAATGGGAAATGGCTGCCTAGAAAGACTGCAGAAAGGGATCTGGAGTCATAGCAGATCACAAGCTAAAGATGAGTCAACAGTGCAACACTGTTGCAAAAAAAGCAAACATAATTCTGGGATGTATTTGCAGGAGTGTTGTAAACAAGACACAAGAAGTAATTCTTCCGCTCTACTCCACGTTGATTAGTCCTCAACTGGAGTATTGTTTCCAGTTGTGGGCACCACATTTCAGGAAAGATGTGGACAAATTGGAGAAAGTCCAGAGAACAGCAACAAAAAGGAGTAAAGTTCCAGAAAACATGACCTATGAGGAAAGACTGAAAAAATTGGGTTTGTTTAGTCTGGAGAAGAGAAGATTGAGAGGGGACATTATAACAGCTTTCAAGTACATGCAAGGTTATTATAAGAAGGAGGGAGAAAAATTGTTCTCTTTAATCACTGACGATAGGACAAGAAGCAATGGCTTTAAATTGCAGCAAGGGCGGTTTAGATTGGACATTAGGAAAAACTGGTAGGGTGCTTAAGCAGTGAAATAAATTGCTTAGGGAGGCTGTGGAATTTCCATCGCTGGAGATTTTAAAGAGCAAGCTAGATCAACACCTGTCAGGGATGGTCTAGATAATACTTAGTCCTGCCATGAGTACAGGGGACTGGACTAGATGACCTCTCAAGGTCCCTTCGAGTCCTATGATTCTATGAGGGCAGGGCCAGCGCTTCCATTTAGGCGACCTAGGCGGTTGCCTAGGGCACCAGGATTTGGGGGGGCAGCAATTCGGCGGCGGGGGGTCCTTCCGCACTCCGGGTCTTCGGCGGCAATTCTGCGGCGGGTCCTTCACTCACTCCAGGACCCGCCGCCGAAGTGCCCCGAAGACCGGGAGCGTGGAAGGACCCTCCCGCCGCAGAATTGCCGACGACGACCGGGAGCGCGGAAGGACCCCTGCCTAGGGCGCCAAAAACCCTGGCACCGCTCCTGTATGAGGGGAAACCAGCTTCTCTGGATATTATGGAAACTACTTGAGACTAGAGATTTAGTATAGGGGCTGAATTCTCCATAGACTTCCGTAAGATTATGCCACCAGAGACTTTGACTTTAGTGACCATATTGTGATCTGAAAAAGTGCAGGACATATATGAGAGCATAATAAATGTGCCTCTAAATTACTGATAGTAACCTGACCTGCTTTGCACTTGAAAAAGATCAGATTGGAGTTTTTAGTACCATCGAAATCAAGAGGCCCTTCATGAAAGATACTTTTCTTTCATAGACTGCTCAGCTGCTTTCAGGATGTAGTCAGCACCTCGTAGTATTGGGCAGTGGGTCCCATATTTCAGAGTATTTAATAAAAGTCTTGTCATTTGTGTATATTCTTAAAAAGCTCCATTAAATACTCTGCATGTATCTGTTGTTGGAACCTTCTATTAACTTTTTTCCTCTATGCTTTTTAATTAGGAAGATCTTTTTAAAGTTGTTTATTGGTGAACCATAAATCTTTGCTTTAGTTAAACTCATATTATACAAAAAAATATTTTTCATTTCACAGTGAATACTACACAGGTCTCCCTGTTCAGAGCTCCAGGGGAAAAAAGCCGGTGGATTTATTTTCCCCTATAACATTTTTTTTAAAAAAAAAATCTCATTTTCCTTGACTGTGAAATGAATTTAAATGAACATATTAAATAAGCAGATTTGCCAGGCAGGATTTGGATTAGTTTCTAATTTCTACAATAGATTTTTCTCACTTACTCTGATGCCTCCGCCCCATTCCAGCAAAGTACATGTATTCTGTCATATGTGCTATCTTAGCCTGCTTCTGCTACATAGCACACATAAACTATTCTGGACAGAAATTGTAATTATCACTGCATGTATCTGTTGTTACAAATAGTGGCTAATATATTTTTAATTCAAATTGTAGTCCTGATCCTATTCCTTTCAACGCAAAACCCACATGGACTCCAAAAAAGCATAAGCGAGCTTCCATGTCTAATTTTGGTGTAATAAAGTGGTAGTGACCCCATAGGTTAGTTGCCAAGCACTTTTAATTATAAAAGTAGCTTATGGTCAAATTCTGATAAGCTCTAAACACTGCATTGTTTGCAGCAGGCCTTAGAAATTGGGTAAGAATAAGACTTTTAGGCTAAAGAAATGTCTTTTCTGTATCCCATGAAATTCTGTTTACATTTAGCTGAATTATAAACTATTAAACATTGCCTTTTCCTTTCTGTTGTTTGCATTATTCAGGTTAATTTTGGCAGCCAAAATAATTGAACTTGAACATTCTAGATGGCACTTCCCACAGATCCCAGTAAGGAATTGGGCCTCTGCACATAACCTCCCTTGACCCCAGCAACTCATTCCCCCTCTGAGAGCACCAAATGGGGAAAGAGGTTTTTACCTCCGAGGGAGAGAGTGAGAGAGATCCAGCCTAGGTTAGGCTCCCCGACCATCTGCTAGACCCAGCACATGGCACCAGTCACACATCCTGATTCTGTGATAACAGCCTTCTCCTGCCACCAAGAAATGTAGTTAGTTCTGTTGACGGTTGTACATAATATCATTTGTTTTTACATTTTCCTTTCTTAAAATAACCTCAGAAATTACATACAAAAGATATGTTAAAAGAATGTTATTTAGGTTGGAAAGGTAAGCATTTAAAAGTTAGGGTAGCCCATGTGAGCGACCTCAATTCTGCCTCCTATGTGCATACATATTATGATTCAGTCTTTAATTAGGTGATCACATACTATTTTTTCCACAAAACCCTGCCCATTTAGGCTATGTCTACACTAGAGAGCTTGCAGCTATGCTGCTGCAAGCTCTCTAGTGTAGCTGTTCTAATAGAAGAGAGAAGAGAAGAGAGAAGAGAGCTCTCCCATCAACTTAATTAATCCACCCCCAATGAGCGGTGGTAGCTATGTTGGCAGGAGAAGCTGTCCACACCGGTGTTTATGTTGGTGTAATTTATGTCACTTGAGGCAGGGGGAGGTGGTTTATTCACACCCCTGAGCAACAAAAGTTATACCGACATAAGTGGTAGTGTAGACATAGCCTTAGTGGTATAAGTGGAAAAATGAAGAGTGCATACACATCTGTGAAAGTGACATTTCTTAACTTTGGAGTGCTTGATTTTTAAACCCAAATAACTTTCCTCTAATGTAGATTTTTGTATGTAAATTTATATATCCAGTGCAGTATGCTAGAAAGTACTGGGGACTGTTGGCAAGTTTGTGGGATCTTGTGTATTTCTTTCTGGCAGTGAACAGGAGACTCGTGAACCTTTCCTGTAGATTTCCAAATGAGCCTTCTATCTTGCAGCGCTGTCGTTTTTTGCACACAATAGAAATGACCAAAAAAAAAAAAAAAAAAAAAAAAAACCTGGTTAAGAGAATATATTTAAATAATTACTCCTGCATATTTTATTAGTATTAAATAAATAGACCCTGGTAAATTGTTAGAGCGGATAGTAAGTTTAATGCAAAAGGAACTCAAGCTTTAATGAACATATGTTGACATGACCTTACAGTTTTTCTTCATCTCCCCCATTAACTTTCGATGCACCCAAGAACCTTTGGCTTGCTGCCTAAATAATAGAAGAATAATTAGACTAATAATTGAAGAATGCTAAGTCAAACACCTAAGGAATTTATCTTTAACAACTTATTGTTTTTTGCACTCTTCACATAGTGCCTGATACTGTTTTTAAAAAATCATTTTGCAAACATCCCATCGAAATTTTCATGAATAATTAGTGGGTCAGGCAACCATCAAAATGAGGTCAAATATCATGGGCTTATTCAGTAAAAATAATGTCTGTCTCACACAACCTTCCAGAGAAAACCCGAGTTCATGTTAGCATAGTGGCTAACTCATCCCATTGTACCTTCACATTGTAGTACATGTATGGACCCAATCCCACAGCTATTATTTACATAAAACGTACAGTGATTTCACTCTAAGTTATGCGCATGCAAGGTCAGGGCTATTATAGATAAGGACATATACTATTGAGAAATCTTCGAAATAACTAAGCCCAGTAGAATTATAAGGCTGGAGTAATAGCTTTAACTTGGAACTTCTTTCTTTTGTCAGTTCAATTGCAACCCTTTAAAGTACTGTAACATACTTGAAAATGTATTCTAATGTGTGTGAATTTAAGGCTGGTGAAAGATGCTGGATTGATAGCTTAGAGATTGAAATAATCTATTCAAACATAGAACAGATATAGTAATTGGGCCAACATTGTCCTACTAAAGTGCTTCATGCTTTAGAATACCGTGACTCTGGGTACTGTCTTGATTTTTCCCTGTATGAGTTTCACTATGATTTAGCAGTCAGCATTTCATGAACTCCTAGAAAAAAAGAGATTTATACTTTGCCCATTAGTTCCCAAACTGGAGACCTTCCAGCGCTCCTTAGAGGGCTGGGTTGATGGATTCATCTCTTGATTTAGCTCCAACCAGGACATCTATTGGAGAAAGGAGGAGCTGCCACCCTACAGCCTGAGGTTTTATATAAAAAGGTGCCTTCTTCTTGCTCACTTCCCCCAGACCTGAGCCTAGCTATCTCCAGGACTAGACCCACAAGCTATGACCAAAGAGAACGGTAGGCTCCCTCACTTCCCACCCCAACAAGAAGGAAAAGGAGCCAATAACCAGGCCCTGTCTGCACTTCAGGAAGGCACCCTTGGGATTGGGTTATGGAACCTGGCCAAGAAGGTGACCAGGAGCTGGTGAGTTTGGGAATATCTTGGGAGTTCAGCTGTCATGATCGTGTACCATGCAATAGGGGGAGGGATAGCTCAGTGGTTTGAGCATTGGTCTGCTAAACCCAGGATTGTGAGTTCAATCCTTGAGGGGGCCACTTAGGAATCTGGGGCAAAATCAGTACTTGGTTCTGCTAGTGAAGGCAGGGGGCTGGGCTCAATAACCTTTCAAGGTCCCTTCCAGTTCTAGGAGATAGAATATCTCCATTGATTTATTTATTTATTGTGAAGCAGGGACGGGAAAGCAGTCTGACCTAGCAGGCATTCCTGAAGGGAGAATTTAATGGAATATGGGTTGCAATCAAAGTACCAGATTGTAAACTCTTTGGGGCAGGCATTTTTTGTTTACCATATGTTTATGCAGTATCTAGCTTAATGCGGCCTCAATCTGGTTTAGGGCACTGCAATATAAATGTTAAAAAGTAAGCAGGAGAATAGTTCAAAGTCTATCTGTTGTGTGGGTTAGCTGCAAGAGCTGGTAAACTGCTGCTTTGAGTGGTATCAGTATTTTATTTAACTCAGTTTTTTTGTTTGGACTATTTGATTTGTAACTACCTGATGTTACTTATATTTCTACTGTAAACTAGCTATGACATAATAAATTGCTATTCTCTGACTTATTCAGTATTGGAACTTGCCAGGTAGTGATTATTTTTATTATTACAAATGTTTGCCTGCAAACTACAGAAGTTCCTGCAACTTTTAAATTTAATATATAACTATATCTGGCTAACTAACTCAAGGGATTGCAACTGACATGCAGGCAATTAGATTATTAATTGCTGAAAGTGAAAGGTGAATGATTATTTTGAGGTTAATAGTGTAGCTGGTCCTACATATATTTTGAAAAGGATCTTCATATATTTTGAAAATTAAGCCAAGCTGTGAATTCTTCTATCTAAGGAGATACAGCTGTCATACAATGATCTTCGGATGAAGGGGAGTTTTACTGTAAGCATTTGTTCATAATGTCACTCCTCCTTTAAATGATATTAATACATGGAACCTTATTCCCAATGTTGAGTGTCCTGGTAGGGGAACACAATATATTTTGATAGGAACTTCTCAGGCAGCTGGGTAAATAGGGGGATGCAATCCCAGCCAATTACTAGTTTCAAGTATTTCTTCTAGATTAAAACATTTCCCTGTTACACCAGTTATTAATGAATGAATTAATGATACTGCTTCATATTTCCAAGGCCCTGTTATTAATGACTGAACGATACTGCTTCATATTTCCAAGGAAATCCAGGAAGCTGTGCCACATATCACTCCTTTCTTTAATACACTGTAAAAGTTCCTCCTTCACACTACCTACATCTGATGCATGCATCTGATGAAGTGGGCTTTACCCCACGAAAGCTTATGCTCAAATAAATTTGTTAGTCTCTAAGGTGCCACAAGTACTCCTCGTTCTTTTTGCTGATACAGACTAACACGTCTACCACTCTGAAACCTGACTACCTACTCTGTTGTTGTAATTAAGAATCTATATCAGTAAATGCCAAGCTTCAAACCTGAGGGCTGGTCTACACTGGGGGGGGATTGATCTAAGATATGCAACTTCAGCTACGAGAATAGCGTAGCTGAAGTCGATGTATCTTAGATCGACTTACCTCGTGTCCTCACAGCGCAGGATTGATGGCCGCAGCTCCCCCGTCGACTCCGCTTCCGCCTCTAGCCCTGGTGGAGTTCCGGAGTCGACGGGCAGTGCGTTCGGGGATCGATTTATTGCGTCTAGACGAGACGCGATAAATCGATCCCAGATAGATTTGATTACTACCCGGCGATCCGGCAGGTAGTGAAGATGTACCCTAAGTTTACTGTATGCTTGACAGATTCCAACCACTTCCTGCTTTGGAGCTAGTTTCCACTGAAAACCCATCATGAACTCAACAGCTTGTTCTCATGAAAACTATCTTCATAGGCAATGGGGATACTGATTTTAAATACAGTCTTGGATTGCAGCATGCAGTTTCTTCAGTCATATGTTGATGGAGCACCTCACCATCTTAGAAACACTCTGTATGATCCCAAAAGATAACTACTTGATCAGCAGCATTCCTATTGATTTCCATAATTGATTAATAAAATAATAAGAGTAGGCCATGACAACCTGACTTCAGTTGGACCTCTGAAAATCAGGCCCCAAATGTCAGTGTCGGACATTGTCAAGAACACTGTTTTACTTTTCAAATATTTAGGCATACAAAAACATGTATTTGTACACCTAATTTGTGTGTCACTGAGCATACTTGTGTGGGCAATTGTGGTAATTGTGCATGCAAATAACCACATAGACACATTCCTGCTGCATTCTTTATAGGAAGTTTTCTACCACTTGTGCAATGGAAATGGGCAGATGACTCAGCGATTTTGAGTTCTTACAGAACTATTTATTAATAGCAACTGAATTACTGCATTATTTCCATCCATTATTTCCAGTTTCACATAATTACAGCTTTTAAGCTTTCCCTGTCTACATCTTCTAAAACTATTTCAGGTGTGTATTGAAAAAGATTTCCTGAAAGCAAGCATATTGTTTATATGGCATGACAGATGTGTCTATGAATTTTTGCCTGCTGTATAAATTTGAATAGCTGATGTTTTTGTTGTATGCAGGTATAATGTCCCAGAAAAGATCATGGCTGAGAAGAACAAGGGTTCTTGTTAATGATTGAGAAGCACACGGTATGGCTCAGGAGGGATAGGGTGCCAAGGTGCTCCCTTGATCCTGGGCTGCTACACTGGTCCCCTTGTGTAACTTAGAGCAGCCTCTGGCTGTGCAAACTGCAAACAGTCTCCGGGATATGATGCAGCAGTTGGAGATCAGTGAGGGGACAAGGGTTGTCCCTTTCCACCAGCCCTGCACACTGGGTGATCCTCTGGAGTTCTCTTTTTTGGCTCCATGCCCAGATTTTGTTGGAGTTGTGGTGCAAAGTGGCTACACTGTACCTTTGGATCTTGGCCTGTACCACTTTGTTGAGCAAGACTACCTGAAAAGGCAAGACAATCTTGCACATTAGTGAAGTACTACTAAAATGATTGATTAGAGTGATTTTGGTCTTACAAAAGAATAACCAATAAATTATTGTGGGGAGAGGAGGGATAGCTCAGTGGTTTGAACATTGGCCTCCTAAACCCAAGGTTGTGAGTTCAATCCTTGAGGAGGCTATTTAGGGATCTGGGGCAAAAATTTGCAGGGGGATTGGTCTTTCTTTGGGCAGGGGGTTGGATTAGATGACCTCCTGAGGTCCCTTCCAACCCTGATATTCTATGATTATACTTCCTTTGGAGGGGGAACAGGAAATGGAGTATTGGAGAGCATTGAGGTGGTGCATGTACTCCCAAAGAACATTTATGTACTTGTGCATGTATCAATGGGGTAAGCAGAAACTTGGGTCAGCTGAACTGGTACTTGAAAAGGAATTTGCTTTGTATCATTAATGAGAGGCTCTTCACAGAGGGGAATTTTGTCTTGATCTCTTTATTTTAGGTATTGCTAAGTCTCCAATAATAATGGTATCTACACACCAGCTCCTCCTGTACTCTTTTTTTCTCTCTGCCACCCAGCCCAGTTTTCTTGTGTGTCTTCCCTCCCACATTTGTCATTCTCTTCTGCTTGTTCTGTCCCTTTTGCCACATCCATTGCCTCTTTGCCTTTCCTCACTTACTATCCCCACGTTATTCTATTCACTGTGTATTGTTTCCTTATCCTCCCTTCCTCATCTTCTTTCACCCCC
>NC_088689.1:24805000-24955000 GCF_028017835.1 Emys orbicularis | reverse complement strand
CCAATGAAACCGGATATAGAATTTCAGAGTTAAAAGGCCCATTTACTGAAAATCTTGTTTAATGTTCAAGTAGTTTTCCCGCTGCCTTATTAAAAAAAAGAAAAGAAAAGAAAGAGGGGGGAGTGGATAGGTGAATAATCTAGGCAAATCCCATTCTTTGAACTCAAATTTCTGCTCTGCTAGAGAGAAGCCAGTGACATTAAAGTAATCTGTGAGCTAGATTGTAGTTTTTACATCACAACCCTGAGTAGTGAATGGGGTGAAGCCACACTGCCCCAGAAGGATTTTGCCTCCCTGAGGCACAGTATCTCTGGTGCTGTTCCTGGAACACAGGGAGAGCACAATCTGCCCCAACCCTTTGGAAGGAGCAGAATGTGGCAATCCTGCTCTGTGGGCTGGTGTGTGGAGAGTTGGGATATGGACATGGCCTCACTTTACCTCCATTGGCTTTCTACCGTCCTGATCTCTGCAGGGAGGAGCAGGAGCAAGCAGTCCTTAAACTTCTAAATGCCCGGGACTGCTATTTTGAACTGGAGTCCCACCAAGTGGGGGTGGGCAAAGTTATTACTTCTGTGCAAGGCCACTCATAATGTGGCCCTCAAAATAAAACTAAACTTTTAAAAATTTCACCTCCTTCCCCAACAAAACAAAGTTTGAATAAGAAAGAAACAAGACCCAATGATTAGTCATGCACAGCTACACTATTGGGATTTTGTTTGAGGGGGCGGAGGCTGGGGTTGTATGTAATGAACAATTTCTCTTCTCTGACTGAATACTATTAAGAAAATAAAAAAAAAGAAATTTATACATAAGCAGCAGCAACACAAAAACCCTATATAAATATAAGTATATACTGTTACTTTTGGGTTTGAAGGGCATTTCTGTGTCTGAGTTGAACATCACCACAGCAAAAAAAACCACTACACTACACAGCTGTGATTGCAAAGCACTGTCTATTATCTGCACAATCTCTTCCTAAGATGGGCAGGAATTCTTCATTTCATGCATCATTTAAAACTTGCTACAGTGATCCCACAAAGTCAGTAGATATGCTAAACACAAAGTTTAATAGAGTTGCTATCTAGGCACATAGGGCGCTAATTTCATTTCACTACATGCTGTAGCATTGGCAGATACAGTAACCTGAAATGTTGCAATCAATGCAACAAATCTATTCCAACCAAGAGCTACAAATGCAGCCTTGTAGTTTCACGTTTTCACACTTTTGTGTGATTTATGTCTTGATGAAGTCTCATCTCCCAAGCCTACTGCCATAGGCTAATAGTCTGTAACAAAGCTCAGTCTCAAAAATGTCAAACATAATGAAAAAGAGAAAATCACAGAAGAGAAAGTTGGCAACAGTCATTCCTAAGGGTCCCTGTCTCAAAGGCTCTGCACCTTCTTCTGGTTCACAAACTAAACCCAGGTAAGTGGTATTCTACCATACTGTATCTACTGACTAGTAGCACTGAAGGAGCTGCCACCAAAAGAATGCAAGTTGAGAATGAGAAGAGAGCTACTGCTATTTGCCTATCCCAGGAAAACAGTGCTCCTTTTCTTGAGGCAAAAGCAATTAAAGAAAAATGGCTACAGAATCTACAACAGGTTGTATTATCTTGAAGGTAGTAGAGATTCTGATAGTGCCTCAGAGCCAGGGAAGAGAAGACAATGAAACCTGTCCAGGTTCTCATATTGGCTTTCCTTGTTGTAGCATATAAACATCTATAAAAAGTCTGTGGCACAGGCAAGAATTGAACCTAAATTCCTGCTTTAACCTCAAGACCATTGTTCTCTACCCATGCACTTTATAGCATGGCTAGAGGAAGTAGTCTAGAATTATTGATGGATACCTGGGTTGAAGTGCTGGATTAGGTCACAAGTAAAAAATGAGTTTTATCGTCATTCTTGCTTCCAAAGGGTTTTCTTTTATATAATACTCTCAGGTGGAACTCAGAACATGGCATGGCACTTATTTCAAACCTCTATTTACTTCTGTCTCATGCAAACATCATGTTGTTTCACTGTTAATTTATTTACTGATATCAAAAAATCAAACTCTTGACATTAAGATTACAGTAAACTTTATAGCTGATAAAGAAAATTAGCCCATACTGTTTCCAGCTTCTTCTTTTTGGTGTGTGTACCGTATTTTGAGTCTTTGTCGCACATTAGGGAGAAAGTGTAGTTTAGCAGTTGGAGAAAGGATGGGAGTTGGGGCATTTAGGGTTTGATTACAAACTCTATCTCTAATTCTTTGTCTTATCTTGTACAAGTCACTTAATCAGTCTTTGACTCAATTTTCTCATATGTCAAGTGAGTTCAACACTAATACTTGCCAAGTCCCCTAGGACGTTTTGTTGTAAAGTGATTGACGTTGCCAGATGAAAGACGATATTAAGTGCAAAGTATTATTAATTATTATTATTATTTATTATTCAGAAGAGAAAGTGTCACACACTTGGATCTTGGAGGGTTCTACTTGTTTGGCATCGCTAATCAAGAAAAGTTCTTGGGACAAGAACCAGTGCAGGTATGGGAAGGGTCCTTTTGAGAAAGGTCTGCAGGGTTTCCATTCATTCTGTCTGGTGGCTGCCAGTGGTATAGTCCTTTGTTCTAATGAGCAACAAATCCATGTTAATATTACACACAAAAACACTATATTAGAAGAACATGTTTATTGTTACAAAGTCAAGCACTCAGATGTTAGGAAATGCCAGCATTAAGGTTACCTGTGCTGTCCGACTCACCTATAATAACAAGGAAGACTGAGGTCCAGATTCCCTTCTGAGATCCTGTCCCTTTATAATGCTTTGGGGGGTGTAGAGGGTCCAGATTCTGACCACAGATTGCCAGCATAGAATTCCTTTGGTGTAGGGGAATTCAGGCCCTGGACCTCTGCCCTTCCCTCTTCCTGGTGTAGGAAGTTGGGAAGAGACATGGCAGACAGGAACTCCACCAATGCAGTCCTCTACTGGGGTAGGGTCTATTGGAGGATCCTATCCCAGTGATGGATCTTAAAGCTCCCCAGAAGCGGCTCTATATATTGTCAGACCCAGGCTGGCCCTGAAGATTAGGAAACGAGAACTGGTTCCCTGGTGTACCCCTGCCCTATCCTGAGCCAAACAGAACTGTGGTGTAGAAAAGAATCTTCCCCAATGGCTGTTAAGCAAGAATTACATTATTGAAATGAATGTCAGCGGAAATGGAAAATATACACAAAACCTCATCTTTTTCTATTTGAAACAATGTTGGGTGATATTGTCCTCCTCTTCTCCCCCACCCCCCACACACACCAAAAAAAAGTCTAGTTTCTGGTGGGTTAAGATAACAAATTTTAATTCTCCTCCAACAAACTCTGTGTATATGTATCACTGCTGATCCATTTGCACAGTTGCCAACGACTTGTACTAAGATTGGGAGGGAATTCACAAAAGGAAGAAAGGGATTCTAAAACTTCATACCAGCATTTTTGTGTCAATGATCTGTGATTTTCCCATCTGATCAGGTTTGCTGTGTTCTTTCCTTCTGGTCATTGTAGCATTGATGCTGATGAGACAAGACTTGCTACAACAGAAGACCGTGTGGGCTAATGTTTAGAACAGAGCACTAGGTGGCTCTCTCAACCTATGGGGTTAATTGCTTAATTTCTCTGTGCCTCAGTTTATCCATCTGTAAAAGGGGTGTAATAATGCCAAGAAGGTTGTGCTTATTTTATTGTGAGCTGTAGTTAATTAATGCTTATAAAGTGCTTTTAGGTCCTTGATGATATATGTTATATAATTACATATTTATGGCTATTGACTTCAAAGAAGCTGTGTATGGGTCTACACTAGTTGATCCAGTTTCAGTATTGGGGGCTAATTATTATCCTGAGCATTCCGTTATATGTATTATATGTTTAAATTTAATATTCTATGGCTGCATATAATTATCAGCACTTTCACATACCATGGCTATTAGTTTCAAGGCTGTAAGTGGGGATAGAATTTAGAACCTAAAACAAATAAAACCATAGACTCCTTTTGCTGAGGTAAGTAGAGTGTTTGGAGTGAACATGGGCCCAGTTTTGAGCAAAGATGCCCTTGTGTTGAAAAGCGCACCTTGAAAGAGCCTACAAATAAATAAATAACATTTTCAGTTTTTGCATATTTTTGATGTAAACAGCCATTTTGCCAAAAACGTCGCCATAAAGGACGTTTTCAGGGTGTGAACTTGCGCAGAACAAAATGGCAAAAATGGGTACACATAATTCCACAAAATAATGTTGGATGGCTCACAGCTCTGGATTAGCCTAAATCTGTGAGATGTGAAGCTTGACCCACTGGACGTCCAACAGCTCACAAAAGACACTTTATACTATGTAGGATTAGGTCCTTTGAAAGCCAACCATTAAATCATGATATAATTAATAAATAACATGTAAGCAGCCCTAGCTTTCCATCAGCTAGAGGACAGTAATAATATTACGTACTAGTCAATACATGTCAGTAAAACCCATGCAGAACTCCCCACACCACAAAAAATACCTGCTGGATACGTACTATATTTTCAACACTAATTACTTCTTTTTAAATTCTATCTTTTTAAATTCTATCTTATTGCACAAGAAAGGCCAAACAGATTTTTTCCTCTACTAATTTTAATAAAAATTGGCTCCCAGGCTGCAATGTTGCATGCCAAATTTCAACCTGAAAATGCTGGCAGACTCATCATTAGAGCGGTGCCAACAGTGGTGCTACAATTATCAGTTGATCCTCTGTTTAAATATAACCCAGCGTGTGAGATGAATACAAACAGCTTGAAAAAACTGCGAACAGGCAAGATTCCTTAACAAATCTAAAATGGGCTTAGGTCACAGCATACAACTTGTTTGCTAAATTAAAACATGCAAAACCAAAACAAATTAAATGCAGAGAGTAAATGAGATCAAAAAGATGCAAATTCTTTCACCGTATAGGAGTAAGCAATCGTTAAAACAAACTGACGTGTTTTTTCAAGAATCTGTGCACCTTTGATCTTTCTAGAAAGATGGTAAGGTGATTTTTTCCCTTCCTTGGAAAGAAAGGAGAAAATGGATCTTCTGAGTTATTAAGCAAATATACACTAATATGTTAGACTTTTAGGGCCAGCTTTTTGGCTTCTCTGTACTCACTTAGTAGTGGCTAAGTGCAGGACAGAAGTGCCATCAAGCGAACTTAACCAGCTTTCTAGGCACAGAGGGAAATGGCAGTGCAGAAATGCTGTCAAGAAAACTTAACCAGCTTCCTAAGCATAGAGGGAATCACCTGGTGGCATACAGCCAACATAACATCTCTGCCCCATTCCCTCTTGGTGCCTGCCATAGAGGGCATGGCCAGAGTGCTACTACGTCCACCCCCCTGGTTGCTGGAATGGTGCCTTGAGCGACTCAGAGCCACCCTAAAGCTGCTTTAAATTTTATCAGGGGGCAAACCAGTCTCTAGCCCGCGGAGCTCCAGCAGTCGTGGGGCGGGTCTCTCCCTTGGCCCCACCTGCCGCCCCCAGGCACTCCTCCCTCACCCACCCTGGGGCCCCTGCTCACTCCAGTGGCTGCCGGCCCCTCCCTGTGGCCAATGGGACGTTGCAGGGGTGGTGCCTGGGGGCAGCAGCGCGCAGAGGCCCCCCGGCCTGCTCCGCCTTGGAGCCCCAGGTATGTGCTGCATCCCCGACCCCCTCCCAGAGCCTGCACCCCCCCTCCCCACATACCCCTCACCCCCAAACTCCCTCCCAGAGCCTGCACCCCCTCCCCCTTCCTCCAACCCCCCTCCTGCCCCCAAACTCCCTCACGGAGCCTGCACCCCCCTCTCATACACCCCCCAGCCCCCAAACTCCATCCCAGACCCTGCACCCCAGACCCCCCTCTCCCACCCAAATTCCCTCCCAGAGCCCAACCTCTCATCCCTTCTGCACCCAAACTCCCTTCCAGAGCCTGCACTCCAATCCCCTACCCCAGACCTCCTCCCCCACCCAAACTCCCTCCCATAGCCGTAGGCAGGTGGGGGGCAGAGTTTTTTGGGGGGCAGAGTTTTGGGGGGTGGGTTCTGGGCGGCATGAGTGACATTGGTCCGATGGGAGGATTTGAGGACTGGCACTGGCCCTAAGGTAAATTGAGTTTGAGACTCCTGCTCTAGCCAGTCCCATCATTGGAGACCTACAAAAATGGCATAAAGCCTTTTTGTTCCCAGTTCCTGCTCTGAGAATGCAGCTCAGCCAGACCAGAGAATCTGAGCCATAGCATGATATGTTATATCTATCCTTATATTATACCAATATTAGAACACATAGTCCTTGATTTTTCTAGTGCCATGTAGGGTCATAGATAAATAATAACAGAAGAGCCTCAAAAAACTCGTAAATTGTAAGCATCTCTGTATACAGCAGACAAATCCCACACTGACCAAGAAGGGGTTAATGTAGGGTTCTCAGGGGTCTGGTTTTGGACCGGAACGCTCGGTCAAAAAGGGACCCTGGCGGCTCCGGTCAGCACCACTGACTGAGCCATTAAAAGTCTGGTCAGCGGCGCAGTGGGGGCCCAGGGCTAAGGCAGGTTCCCTGCCTGCTCTAGCTCCACGCGGCTCCTGGAAGTGGCAGCTAGCCCCTAGGCACATGAATGCCAGAGAGGCTCCATACGCTGCCCCTGCCCCAAGGGCCAGTTCCGCAGCTCCCATTGGCCGGGAACCGTGACCAATGGGAGCTGCAGGGGAGGTGCCTGCGGGCGTGAGGCCAGTGTGCGGAGCCTCCCTGGCCACCCATGCATCTAGGGGCTGCAGGGACCTGGGAGCTGTGGTAAGTGCTGCCGGGACCCCGAACCCCCTCCCGCACCCCAACCCTCTGCCCAGCCCGGAGTCCCCTCCCACACCCAAACTCCCTCCTGGAGCCTGCACCCACCCCAACACCTCAGTCCACCACAGGGCCACGGCAGATGTTAGCAGGACATACCAAAAAGCTTCACCATGCCCAGCCATGAAGGGGTGCACCTGTGGTGAGCAGACTTTTCCATTTTCTTCTTAATAGAGAGTGATAAAGTAAAAAATCTGGTAAAATGCTGTAGAGGAATCCCAGCCAGCCTTGGCCAGCACAAAAGTGTGAGCAGTAGTGAACTACGGTGATTCTGACCCCTTTGAAATATCAGAGAAACCCTGCTCCATGTACCATCCACAACATGAAGACCTAATGGGCATAAAAGTCTACAAGTTTATGTTTTCACATGTGTATGGTCACTGACATGGCAAGAACTTCTATCCATAATTATTCTTACATGTTACATTAGTGGGAAGGGATGGAAGGGGGTTGTTCATAGTCAGAAGGTAGGAACTCACAAATGTTGATTTTTGCATTGTATATTTTGTACTTCTTGCGAGGTGAAGTCTTTCCCTGCATAAGCTACATTTGGCCCAAAGGTTGGTATTGTGTAGCCCGCTGCCCTGTGATAATAGCTGTAAGCTCCATTGTCATGGTATTATTGTCTGATCTTTTTTATAATGTGCTTCCCCCCCCAAAAAAACCCCCAAAACAAACCAGTAGTGCTGAAGTGTAACAAAATACACAATAGAGGATATGTGAGTGGATATAGGTTTCCAACTTCCCTGGAAAACATGCTGATCTCCAAACTGTGCTAGGAGAATCCAACACATCATGCCAAGAAATATATCCAAAAAACCCCAGATGCCTTTGGTGTTTTATTACATACAATGCTGAGCAGCTAAATGGCTCTTACTGTAGTAGCCAGTAATGGTGGGAATTGCAGATGCATACATACACACAATATGCAGGTTTTGCAACTTTAGGACCAGTCTACATAGAACTTACCAACTGAGTTTAATAACTGTTGTCACACTGTTAGAACTGGGTGAAAAATGCTTTTCAGCCTCATAGCCAGGTTATATAAGGTGGTATAGTATGGACCCCCTTAGAACCGCACACACTCACTGATATATAAAGGAGCCAAGTTAGGGGAAATTTCATGCCCAAAGAGCCAAAAGCTAAAATAGGGGGTGATCTAGTATAACATATACTTGCACACCCCCTTAAGGTCAGACGTCATGAAATCGCATGTGCTTGTTAGGACCTTGGGAGTAAATGGGCTTGTTACAATCTGGGCAATTAGGCTTTTCTGGATTGAGTATAGAAAGGGGTGACAAGCTGGTGAAAGTTCAGGGCAGCTGTTGCATTCCCTCTTCATTGCTGCCAGGATGAGTTGATTTTTACAGTTACCTTGTTTTGTTGTCTTAAATTGTTTTAAAGTTGCAGCCACTTGGGCAAATGTATTTTTGTTGCATTGATCCTCAACGGCCCCCACTGACCACAAAAATATCTAGTTTCCCAATTTTCCTCTATTATATGTGCAGTGTATAATTATCAGATCTGATATTTTTCAAAAAATATCATTCATTCCAAAAATACTGTAAGTAAAATGAGTCAAGGGCTCTCTCTGCCTTTGTTTCAGCATCCAGCCTTTGTTCAAAGCATTATAGCTTCATAGATTATAACCATCTCAAGGATACCAACATGAAGAGCTAACTTTGTTGGAGGTTTTAACCCTTAGTACAGTGAAGATGTAGGTGTGTGTCCTACACTAAGGAGCATTTCCCTTCCTGCCCATAGCAAAATCAGGACCTTCTCACCTCTATAACCACCTCATATCAAAGATGACAAGAGAAGGAAATGATTTTGCAGTGATAGTACTTCGCTGTAAGATGAAGATGTACCCTGCTATTACCACGTCCCATTGATTATCCTCATTCCACCAACTTTCCGTGATGCCTATTATATCAATATCCTCATTTAATGCCAGGCATTCTAGTTCACCCATTTTAGTATTTAGACTTCTAGCATTTGTATAAAAGCACTTTTACATTTTGTCAATATTCAGTTGCGTGCCTTCATGTGTTATATTCAAATGGCACTCTTATGTTTGACTGTTCCTCATTAGCTTCTACTTTACTGACTTCTTTCCTAGCCTTGTTTCTAGGATATAGGGTTGCCCCTTTAATAAATTTGTCCCTAAGGGATGTCTCCACCAAATTATGTGCTCCTCTGCACCTGTTGGCTTTCCCTGCACCCTTAGTTTAAAAAATCTTCTACAACCTTTTTAATTTTATGTGCCAGCAGTCTGGTTCCATTTTGGGTTAGGTGTTGCTCATCCTTCCTCTATAGGCTCCTTCTTTACTAAAAAGATTCCCCAATTCCTAATAAACCTAAACCCTGCCTCCATATACCATTGTCTCATTCACACATTGAGACCCTAAAGTTCCGCCTGTCTTTCTGGCCCTGCATGTGGAACTGGAAGCATTTCAGAGAAAGCAACCATGGAGGTCCTGGACTTTAATTTCTTACCTGGAAGCCTAAATGTGGCCTCCAGGACCCCTCTTCTACCTTTCCCAATGTCATTGGTACCTACATGCACCATGACCACTAGCCCTGCACATAAGTCTATCTAGAAGTCTTGTGCAATCTGCAATCTTTTCACCTGGCAGCCAGTTTACTATGTAGTTCTCCTGGTCATCATAACTCAACTATCTATACAAATCCCCCATTACTATTACCTGACTCTTCTTAGTAACTGGGGTTCCCTCCTCAGAATGGGTATCCTCAGTGCGAGAGGATACCATGACATCATCTGGAAGCAGGATCCCAGCTATCGGATTGTTTCCCTCCACTCCATCTTGATGTTCTCCTTCCCTGAGATTTTCATCCTCCTTAAAAGCACAGAGGTGGTCCGATTGAGGGTGGAACTACTCTTTTGTGTTCCTGAAATTCTCATCTATGTACCTCTCTTTCTCAGTTCAGGCACTCTGGCCTCAAGCACCAATACTGTGTGTCTGAGGGCCATGAGCTGCTTGCGCTCTATGCAAACCCATCCCACCTGCCCATGAGGCAGGAAATCGTACATGCTGCATTCAGAACAATAAACTGTATAGGCACCACTCTGCTGCTGGACTTCTGACTGCATTTTTTTTTACTCTTCCAGTTTTCTTTTTTATAACTACTATAAAATGGGGTAGAAATTGCCATGCTGGGTGGTCACTAAAGACATCCAATTCTGTGCTGAAAAGAACAAACGTGTCTTCCCTTGCAAGTGGAAACAGCAAGATTAATCTTTATTTGCTTACCAGATGAAATGTTCAGCCCATCTCCAGATATTTTATTGACCAACACAATAATTAGGTAAAACTTAGTTAACTGGAGAAATGAAAAGTGCAGCTGACCATGAGCAGCCAGAATATATGTTCTTTCCTTTTTAACTACATTTTTTGAATTTAATATCTTTTTCTAGTTGTGTGCCTCACTATATGATTGTTCAGTCCATCAAGTGGTTAACAGAACTCTCCACTTACATATGGAGAAAATGTCTTTACAAGTTCCAATAATATTGATTTCTTTGGTAAACCCTGTAGAAATGATAGGTTTTCATGAGTTACACCTTCAACATACTCATCAAGTTATGCCCTAGTCTTTTCAAAAAGAACTGAGGGATCTTTCAAATTAATGGCAACTGCAGATAAGACAAAGGATCTCAGTTTAATGTTCTGTCTAAGATATAACTTTTTACTGGCCAGCACATTCAAATATTACTCAGTCATGTAAACACTAGATTAGAGCCCAAAATACAGGTGTAGGACATTAGCATGCAGCATTCTGGCCATAGATAAGTGGCTACATTCTGCAATGTGCTCATATTTTTCTGGATTTCCTCTACTGTTGCCTCTTGGCTTGCATAGCAGCCTTCTTTCTCTGAGAATTTCTTGATAAGCCTCTCCATAACTTTCCATCACGACTGTGCAATCAATGAGAGGAGTCACTGCAGCATGATGTGCTCCCATTACCTATTTCCTTCTGTGAGCCTGGGCAGCTGTAGGACCAAAACTAGGAATCTGACCCAGGATAGTGCAGAACATGGATACTAAGCACTGTAATACTTTTGGAGTCACTTTGACCAAGATTTTCTAAAGTGATGAGTGGTTTTGTATGCCTAAGTTAAGACACGGTAAAAGGACATATTCAGAAGGCAAGTGCTCAGCAATTTCTGAAAATCAAATACATTTAAAGTGTCCAGTTGAGCACCCATATATCAAGGAACCCAAAACTAGTTTGAAAATCTTGGACATCTTATTTAAGAGTCTGTTCCAGTTCCGTTAAAGTCAATTGAAAGACTGCTAAAGACTTCAGTGGGCATTGGACTAGGCCCTAAGTCCTTGTGTGGCCTCTAACACAAAAGTACCAAAGATTTGTTCGAATAATTGTTGAACAACTTAAAATATATATAGTTCCTAACACTTATATATGTTTGGCTTGATACCATGTTCAGTTTGCAAGTTACTTCAAAACTGTCTAAAATATGTTTAATTGTTCATCATCGGCCTAATGCAATGTTCTTTGGCGGCAATGGAAAGATTCCCATTGGGCTTTGTATAAGGTCCTAAACCATAGATACATATTTATAGGTATCCATTGTGTTCAAAAGATTTGAGTTTCCAGACACAAAAAAATAAAGACTTTCCTTTTCCTTTGTTTCAATATATAAACCAATGAATATAATTTATATGACTTAGTTTTGGACATTTATTTTTCTGTATCATAGTATATCAGGCAGATGCATTTATCTTTAGCTATTATTTGTCTGAGTGGGTTTTTTAGAACGGCTTGTTCTAGTAAAACTTTGAAAATCACATTAATTAGATCTTCTTCAAAGCCACTTTAACTCTACTCATGTAAAGAACACTCCTGTAAATAAATGGCTGGATTTTGAATGGATTTAATCAGAAATAAAGAGATCAGAACCAAAGTGAACCACTTGAGGTTAACTATCTGTAAATAAAAGCACATATAATATTATGGTTTCATTGGCAAGGTATTCATGCATCTTAGAAAACTCTGTCTTCGTTTTTTCCATTATAGCTTTCTTTTAATGTTCTAAACTCCTTTCTTTTTTATAATCAGTATTCTAATGTCTTTGCATCTTGTCATCTGACCTCTAGAGTTGAAAATGATATAATGGTATATCACTGGTAAATGTCACAAATGCTGAAGAGATGTCAGCAGACCACAGTTGAGGGGTCTGGAATTCAAATCAAGAGAGGCTGATCTTTATCTCAAATTATGTGCTGTAAGATTCCTAACCAACTCCAAACATGTTCAGTCTTATGCACACTTTTTTAAGGCTACTATAGCATTTTTCTCTACTCATAAAGACTGTAAACTATCAGTAATTGAATCCAATTAGGATGAGACTGTCTTACTTTAAATGAATAGAGAACTAGGAGAGCATTCTCTTGTGAGCTGCAAATTTTATGAGTTGGTACTTTCAAATATTGTTCAAATCTAACGCATATCTAACTTCAGGCCAAATATACCAGTTTAAAAGTGGATGAAAACTGCACTAAAAAAGACAGTTAGTGCTATTTTAGGACCAAACAACTTGAAAATACCAGCTCACTACACAGGGTATAGTATAGTCAGATCCTCAGCTAATGGATTAATATTGACTGGGCCTGTTTGCCTAAGTGGGGAAAGATAAGGCAGTGTTCAATGAAGAGAGCTTCTAATTAATGAACAGGAGACAAGATTAATTTTTACATTATATTTTTTCATTTGTTTTTGTATGTTAACGCAAAAATGTTTCCATGGAAACTGTAAATGCTTTTAATAAAAAGTTGATAATATACCTCCTACATGATCATTTAAGCAGCCTGAGTGAAACCTTATGATCCTATTTTTCAACATGTTCCATTTGGCGCTTTCCCCCCATTGTCAGCTATATCAGAAAAGTATAGCAAAACGGTAACACCAGTCAATGTGGCATTGCAGCACTACATATATCTATGTATAAATAATAATTCTTGGATGTAAAAAGATACGTTAGCACGATAAAAGTAAGTTGGCTTGATACTGAGTTTATGTAATGCTTGATGTTAACATATATAGCATGTACTGTATATACTACACCAGCACATTTTGTGATATTTAATCCAGTGTTTATCTATATTCAAAATAGAATCTATATTTTTACTATGTCTACCTGGGATGTGTTTCTTGAACAAATTCAGTTACTTAAAAAAAAAAAAAAAAAAAAAAAAAAAGGTTAGTTACATCACAATAGTTCTGATTATATTGCCATGATATTTTCCACTGCCTCAATGTATAAATTATTTATTATAGCTGCTCTGAACTCAAATTGTTCAGATTTACAGTTGGTATGAATTGTCATAGTGTAATCTCCACTGATTTTAATAAAACTATCTTTCTCCAGCTGAGAATCTGGCCCAAATTGTTAATTTTCTATACAAGAAATTTAAATTGTGTTGCCCCTTTCATTTTGCTGTCCAATGCCCAAGCACATGAGCATTGCCAGGTACTGACCCTTTGGCTGGGCTGTATTATCTGCCTTCACTTTTTCTCTGATATCCTCACTTTTTGTTGGATGTCCTTGCAGGACTCAGGTGGGAGAGCCAAATGAGTGGCATCCCCTGACTCCGCTATCATTGCTTCTTCACAAATTAGCTAACAGATGGAAAAAGCTACAAAAGCAGCATGGAGAGAAACCTTCCTGGAGATAATGCACATTATTGGCTATTGACAAAGTACATTTGAAGATGTACTTGGTCACCACCACAAATCCTGAAGTCTTTCTATAACAGTATTGAATTGGCTATAGGTCATCTGTGATAGACTTTTTTGTTTGCTAACTTTCTTAAAGGTGAATTTGGAGTTTCCACAGTCAGGAAAAGAATACTTGGATTAAGGAATGGAAGATGGTCCTGAAAAGAAAATATTTAGGATCAGATCCTCAACTGGTGTAAATTAGCGTAGCTCCCTTGACATCAATACTGCTTTCCTGAACCAGATCTAGTGCTGTGCTGGTAGTAAAAACCACTTAACCTTTCTGAAAGGCAATTTTTGGGGTAATTTGAAACTTTAAAATATTTGCATAACCTTAATCTTCTGGTGAACATTTGCAGATCCTACACTATTGCTTTTAGCCACCAAATAGCTAACAAAGTCCTTTTAACTATGTACTTTGTGATTAACCAGTAGTTGCTGGAATAATAATTGGTCATGGCCATCCATCCTAGGGGGTTGATTAACTGGGAATAAGCTGAGCATTCTATTTTTTTTTTTTTTTTTACTGAAAGCTTTTCTGTGGTAATTCCACCATTCATTAGCATGGAAAAAATTGGCATTAAACCAAGTACTTCTGCCAAAGCCATTATTTCCATCATCAACCTCTGCATCAGTCTGCACTGCAGCCTTGTGGGAAGACAATATTCTGTCCCCTTGTGGTTCTTAAGTTATGGGTAAGGAGCTTACATATATTAAAAGGAGGGTCTTCAGCTAGTCTCTTAATCTTTATGAGCACTAATAATAGTCAACTATGTTTCCAAAATTTAGAAACACATGCTTTCAACATAGAAAGGTTGCATAGGTTAGAAGATAAGTCACAGTCCAATAAAGTTAAAAGCTACATAGTTGTTTTTTTCAAATGCCCACACTTTTTTTTAGTTTTAAAAAGAGGTCCTGTAGCTTTAATGCATATACTTTTCTTCCTATATTTATATTCTGTATCTTTAAAAGGATAATTGCTGAATTGAAATTTGAGAGTGTTATCTTAATAACCAATTACTCAAATAACTTTGAAATTGGCTTAAATTGGCTCGTCATGCTACATTTACCTGAATCTTTTTATGGGAAAGTTAGGGGGAAAAAATCTTGGCAGTCTGATTTGTTTAGTATTGCTGAAGGTTCCTGTTTGCAGAAGGGAAAGTGGCCCAGTCTAACCTTTCCTTGGACCCCCTGCCTCGCCACCTCCTGTAATACATTGGAATGTAGTGATAGGGCAGATCTATTGAACTTTGTCAGACATAGTAAGAGTACAGCAATACAGGGACCGTTCTCTGGAGTTTTTACAAAAATAAAGCACACTGACTTTTAACCCACTGTATGTAGAGTAGGAGTATTTATATATGCTCTGACTACAAAAGAATTTTTCATCCCTTTGCAACACATTTGTATTTAGCAGTTCATCAATTTGTAAGGAAAAATATGTATTTATTCAGAGATCAGTTTAAATGCATCATTACAATGCTTATGAAAACTTAGAAGTGAAAAATCAGTATCTTTTTATTTAAAGATTTCACACATTTATTAGTATTTTTGGTAGATGAATAGATGGCTGCCTGTACCACATATCTTTTTTATATAGCTGTAAAGCTGTGTAATAGAATACTAGATCTTATTCTGCAATATATACTTATGTTCCTTCATCTTTTTCATGGCATAAAATAGCAGTTGTGTTAAATGCTGTTCATGAAAATACAGCCTTTAGTTTGTACTAATAAAACTGTTACATTTTATAAATATTTTAAAGCACATTTTAAAGACCCCTCATTTACTTTATTGGGGATATTAGTCTGAGGATTTAGCTTGTCATTTATTTTTCTTCTTCAAGAATGACAGGTAGGGTAGGTTTCAGAGTACAGGTTCAAGGCCAAATTCAAACCTAGGCCTGGTCTACACTAGGAGTTTATGTCGAATTTAGCAGCGTTACATCGAATTAACTCTGCACCCATCCACACAACGAAGCTATTTAGTTCGACATAGAGGTCTCTTAAATTCGACTTCTGTACTCCTCCCCAACGAGGGGAGTAGCGCTAAATTCGACATGGCCATGTCGAATTAGGCTAGGTGTGGATGGAAATCGACGGTAATAGCTCCGGGAGCTATCCCACAGTGCACCACTGTGTTGACGCTCTGGACAGCAGTCCGAGCTCGGATGCTCTGACCAGCCACACAGGAAAAGCCCCGGGAAAATTTGAATTCATTTTCCTGTCTGGCCAGTTTGAATCTCATTTCCTGTTTGGACATCGTGGCGAGCTCAGCAGCACTGGCAACGATGCAGAGCTCTCCAGCAGAGATGGCCATGCAATCTCAGAATAGAAAGAGGGCCCCAGCATGGACTGATCGGGAAGTCTTGGATCTGATCGCTGTGTGGGGCGATGAGTCCGTGCTTTCTGAGCTGCGATCGAAAAGACGGAATGCAAAGATCTACGAGAAGATCTCAAAAGCCATGGCAGAGAGAGGATACAGCCGGGATGCAACGCAGTGCTGCGTGAAAATCAAGGAGCTGAGACAAGGCTACCAGAAGACCAAAGAGGCAAACGGACGCTCCGGATCCCAGCCCCAGACATCCCGTTTCTACGAGGCACTGCATTCCATCCTAGGTGCGGCCGCCACCACTACCCCACCACTGACCGTGGACTCTGAGGATGGGATATTGTCGACGGCCGGTTCCTCGGACATGTTAGCGGACGGGGAAGATGAGGAAGGAGATGAGGAGGACGAGGCAGTCGACAGCGCTTACAACGCTGATTTCCCCGACAGCCAGGATCTCTTCATCACCCTTACAGAGATCCCCTACCAACTGTCCCCAGGCGTTAACCCGGACCCAGAATCAGGGGAAGGATCAGTCGGTAAGTGTTTTAAACATGTAAACATTTATTTTGAACAGAACAGGAATATTAACAATATTAACAATGGGTTTTTCATGATTAGTTTGCCCTAGGCGCTTAACGTTTCAGTCCTTGGCAGAGCAACTACTGCAAAAAAATCTAACAATGTCCGGTTTATCATGATTGGTTTGCCCTAGGTGCTCTACTGTTTAGTCCTTGCCAGTGCAGCTACAGTAAAATCCGGTCTATATGTCCGGGGATAGAGCTGAAATCCTCATGGGACATCTCCATGAAGCTCTCCTGGAGGTAATTGGAAAGCCTTTGCATGAGGTTCCTTGGGAGAGCGGCCTTATTGTGTCCTCTGTAGTACGAAACGTTTCCGCGCCAGGAGATAAGCAAGTACTCGGGGATCATTGCCTTGCAGAGCATGGCGGCATACGGCCCTGGTCTTTGCAGGCTTTTCCGAAGCATCCTTTCTTTCTCGGTCTCTGAAATCCTCATCAGAGTGATGCCGCTCATGGTGACCTGCTTTGAATTAGGTAGGGGACTGTTAGTATTGGGACTGCTTGCTTGTTCCTTTACAGAACTGTAACCGGCAGTTTATAGCCACGCGGTGGAGGCGGGAGAGGGGCAGCATACAGGGATCTTTCCCTGGGACAGCCGCGAGGGGGTGGGACAGGGGCAGAGTTCATGCTTGCCGGATTGCTGGCAGCAGGAACTGGCCAACGCTAGGAGCATTGCTTTGAATGTGAAAGGAGGCCAGTGCTATTATTAAAGTTTTAAGCAGCCACAAGTCTACGGCTTACCATGTCAGCCTGCTACCAAAATTCCGCTGTCCTGCCCCGCTTGTGTGATCTGCACTGCAAGACCCCAGGCACTGAAAGCGAAGGCCGAAAATTCGACCTTGTCCTGAGTGCGCATGTGATAGGTGCTGTGCATGGTCTTGTTCACAGAGAAAGACTATGTTCTTTGTTCCCAACAAAATTTATCTTTCTGAGGAATTCACTCCCTTTTTCCCATCCCACAGCTGCGACTGTCTCCCGACCTACCCTGGCATCACACTCCCAGAGGCTAGCGCAGATTAGGCGTAGAAAGAAGAGGACACGGGACGACATGTTCTCGGAACTTATGGGCTGCTCCCGAGCCCAGGCAGCCCAGCAGACCCAGTGGAGGGAGAACTTGTCCCAAATCCATCGATCACACATTGAACGGGAGGAGAGGTGGTGGCAGGAAGACCAGCAGGCGACTTAAACGCTGCTTGGACTAATGAGGGAGCAAACGGACACGCTCCGGCGCCTTGTGGATGTTCTGCAGGACCGGAGGCAGGAGGACAGAGCCCCGCTGCAGTCTATCTGTAACCGGCCTCCCCCGCCACAAAGTCCCATACCCCCCTCACCCAAAGTCCCAAGAAGGAGGGGCGGCAGAGTCCGTGAAAACTCTCACTCCACCCCTGCAGACTGCTCAAGTAGCAGAAGGCTGTCATTCCCCAAAATTTGATAAGTCCTTTCCTTCCCGCCTCACCCAAGCCCCCATCCCAGTTTCATCCCCCAGTTTCATGTGTAGTTGCTAATAAAAAATACGTTTCTGTTAATTACTGTTTCCATCATGTTCTTTTAGAGGAGAGTCAGTTTGAAGGGGGGGAAGGGGGTTGGTAATTGGACAGGACAGTCACCTTTACCAGGGTACAGACATGGGGGCAGGTTCAGCAGCAGGGCACACACACATTGCAGTCACTAGTTACCCTGGTCAGTCTTGGAGGTGGTTTTCATGTTCTCTGGGGGGGGTGGGGTGGGGGGCTATGTGACTTTATGGCGGGGGAGGGCGGTTAGAGATCTTATGCAGCGGTCCTTATCCTGGATCACAGAGCCACGAAGCAGGGGATCTGTAACCGTCCTCCCCCTGCCACAAAGTCACATAGCCCCCACACACAGAGTCCTGAACAGGAGGGGTGGCAGGCTCCGTTGAAACAACCAGTCCACCAGTGCGGACCGCTCTAGGAGCAGGAGCCTGTCATTCCTCGAGTTTAGAAGCGTCCTTTGCATCACTACACTACACCCGCTCCCCACCACAGTCTGCGTCCCAGTTTCAACACTTTACAGCGAAAACAGTAATAAAGAAAACGGTGTTCATTAACAAATTTCCAGTGATTTTATTTTTAAACGTGTGTTGGAAGGGGGGGAACGGGGTGAACGGGGTACGTGACTGGAGAGGACAGTGAACATTCACTGGGTAAAGAAACGGGGGCAGGTTCAGCTTCTCTGTAAACAAACTTCATAGTCACAGATTACTCTGCTCACTCAGGAACCTAGCTTTCAAAGCCTCCCGGATGCACAGCGCGTGCCGCTGTGCTCTTCTAATCGCACGGCTGTCTGGCTGGGCTTAATCAGCAGCCAGGCTATTTGCCTCAACCTCCCACCCCGCCATAAAGGTCTCCCCCTTGCTCTCACAGAGATTGTGGAGCACACAGCAAGCTGCAATAACAATGGGGATATTGGTTTCGCTGAGATCAGAGCGAGTCAGTAAGCTTCTCCATCTCCCCTTGAGACGTCCAAAAGCACACTCCACCACCATTCTGCACTTGCTCAGCCGGTAGTTGAAGAGTTCTTTTTCACTGTCCAGGGCGCCTGTATAGGGCTTCATGAGCCAGGGCAGTAACGGGTAGGCTGGGTCCCCGAGGATCACTATAGGCATCTCCACATCCCCAACAGTTATTTTGTGGTCTGGGAAGTAAATACCTTCCTGCAGCCGTCTAAACAGACCAGAGTTCCTGAAAACACGAGCGTCATGAACCTTGCCCGGCCATCCGACGTTGATGTTTGTAAAACGTCCCCTATGGTCCACCAGTGCTCGCAGCACCATTGAAAAGTAGCCCTTTCGGTTAATGTACTGGCTGGCCTGGTGGTCCGGTCCCAGGATAGGGATGTGAGTTCCATCTATAGCCCCATCGCAGTTTGGGAATCCCATCGCGGCAAAGCCATCTATGATGACCTGCACGTTTCCCAGGGTCACTACCTTTGACAGCAGTACCTCAACGATTGCGTTGGCTACTTGCATCACAACAACCCCCACGGTAGATTTGCCCACGCCAAAGTGGTTCGCGACTGACCGGTAGCTGTCTGGCGTTGCAAGCTTCCAGAGGGCTATGGCCACTCGCTTCTGGACACTGAGGGCTGCTCGCATCCGGGTGTCCTTGCGCTTCAGGGCAGGGGACAGCAACTCACAAAGTTCCAGGAAAGTCCCCTTCCGCATGCGAAAGTTTCGCAGCCACTGTGATTCCTCCCAGACCTGCAGCACTATGCGGTCCCACCAGTCCGTGCTTGTTTCCCGGGCCCAGAATCGCCGTTCCACAGCATCAACATGACCCATTGCCACCATGATGTCCTCGGCACGGGGTCCCGTGCTTTGTGACAGGTCTGTGCCACTCTCAGACTTCAGGTCCTCACCGCGCTGCCCTAGCCTCCTCGCCCGATTTCTCAGCATCTGGGAAAGGTGGATGATAAGGTGCGAGGTGTTGACAACGGCCATAACTGCAGCGATGGTCGCAGCGGGCTCCATGCTCGCAGTGCTGTGGCGTCCGCGCTGTCACTCACCAGAAAAGCGCGCAAAATGAAATGATTGCCTGCCGGCGCTTTCAGGGAGGGAGGGCGGGAGTGACGGTTGGATGACGACAGTTACCCAAAACCACCCTCGACACATTTTTTCCCCCAGCAGGCATTGGGGGCTCGACCCAGAATTCCAATGGGCAGCGGGGACTGCGGGAACTGTGGGATAGCTGCCCACAGTGCACCGCTTCCAATGTCGACGCTTGCCCCGTTAGTGTGGACTCACAAAGTCGAATTACTGTCCTTAGTGTGGATACACACGTTCGACTTTGTAATATCGATTCCACATATTCGATTTAAGTAAAATCGAACTACTCTCGTAGTGTAGACATACCCTTAGATTTGGGATTCAGCTGTACTGAAATCTCAATCTGTTTTTGTGAAATTTTGTACCCTAAATCAACTGTTCTGGAAAAATTCCCACTATTTTTGGATTAAACAGATTATGGTTGCATATGGAGTAGATCTTGAAAAGAGTCTTCTTCAAGTTTTGGATTCAATCTGGAAATGAAACTTATGGGGCATCTTCAGGGGTGCTGGAACAATATGCATAGTGGAGGTGCTGAGAGTCATTGAACCAGACTGTAAACCGTGTATATGATGGAAACCACTTCAAATTAGGGAGTGCGGCACCACCCCAATTCCATCACCTATGGGCATGTTCAGATGTGGGGACTTGAATCCGCACCTCATATCACTGCCCCAAGTTCAATGGGATTTAGATTCAAAACTTCATTTTGGCGCATCCATAATGTTTTGATGTTTACTTCCAGGTGTTGATTACAAAATCTCATTCTTTAAAACACAACAGGACTGATATCAGTGAGCCTTATGCTCCCATGACTTGGCTGCCACAGAATGAAGAAAAGTGTTGGAGTTTAATATGTCTAACTAGAATATCCCAAACTCAATTTGAAACCTCCTTCATGGTTTGTTGCCATACCAAATTACCCCTTAAAATGGTTCCATGCTGAAGATCTGCAAAAGAACCACAAATTACAAAAGTGAGCCTGAGGAAATGTAGGAGGAGTCTAGGGAAAACACAAACATAAAAGAGCAAGGTAACTTACTACAGGAAACAAAAATAAATGTATTGCTTCTTGCAAGAGCAGTAAGTTGTTATGCACAAACCTTGGTATAGCATAATACAGCATACACCTTGCAGCTAATTATTGAGCTAAGAGGAGCCATCTTTAAAAAGTACTTGTATGTGAAATAAATATAGTCCTTGATTGCAGAGGGCTCAGAAAGGCCAACTGCAATCTGTATACACCTACTCTAGCATCTGCTGTATGTGTAATAGTGCAGTGCTATGCAACTGCCTTAACAAGATATATAAAAATTTTGTCTCTCTTCCATGTTTTTTTTTTAATCACACATACTGGCAGTTACTGAAAAGATTATTTTTTTTGTCTCCTGGATGGATATCATATTATACTATTAACCTGGGCATCTCATTTTTCTAATTAGATTTCCGGGAATATGTGACCTTTGCATGCTCTTTTACTGCAATGGGGGAGTGTATGGCCTGTTGTAGTCACTCGTTGTCTTAAAATGGAATTTTTTCCAATGTCATTTTGGTGTTGGATTTAATTCTGCTGATGTACAATTACAATTATTCTGAATGCTATCAACTAGGAGAGGGGTAGCTTTTCCTGACCCTTTCTGCTCTTCTGACCATTCCCAAAGTATCTCAGACAACATAACTACAATTACTTCATTTTGATTTCCATTGGTTGACCTCGTGGAGTCTGAGAAGAATCTGAGCTTTGTAATATGAAAGTTAAGAACCAAGTTAAGATGTGTAAAAACAGCAGTGGGGAAAGATGGTAAGCAACTTTCCTTCAGTGATGTTATCAGTTGAGATGAATGAGAATTTTCTTTTTCATGAACCCCAGAAGAAAAATCTCATGAAGAACTCCATTCATACTATGTAAAGCACTATGCAGTTGGTTATATATCTTGAGCCCTGATCCCAAACCTATTGAATTCAATGGAAAAAAAATCTCACTGACTTCAATTAAATTTGGCTCAAGCCCTTAAAGGCCAGCAAACCCCTCAATGAAGAGACACATTTCTAAATAGTTTTATCCTTGTACAATAGAGCCATGTAAATAAACATTTTCACCAGTGGCTTCTAATTTTAGGGCTCTAAATTGGATACCTAACATTTTGATTTGCATGTGATTGGCCATCATGGGGGCCATTAAAAAAGCCCAGGGGAGGCATCCTACATTTTTCTACTGCCCTTGGGTTATTCACATTCTGGTATGTGAGCGTTAGGATTCCTATTTTCAAGCTTTTCGGTGCAATCATGAGGGGTGGAAACGTACTTGTTTAAAATGAAAGCTGAGATTCTCATGTAACCATTTGACTCCATGGATGAAATCATGGCCCCATTGACTTCAATGGTGCCAGGATTTCATCCAAAATAGTATGAGTCTCAACAATAAAACTGCAAGATTTAGCAACACTGAAACTTCACTATGCTACAAAAATAGGCTAACCTATTCTTGTGCAGACAGTTGCTCAGAATGCAACAAAATATGTCCGTGTGGGGATTTTTTAATCTGAATAATAAATTCCTTTAAATTGTGTGGCATAAAATGCCTGAACTCATACACTTAAAGCTGGACAGATCACCTAGCCTTGGATCCTTTGGTTCTTGTTTTTGTTTTTTCTTGTCAGGGTCCCATTGTCCATCCTTACAGGCTAGCCCATGGCAGCAGCTCTCTCTACCTACCCTACTTTTATAGGCCAATCATCCCTCCACCCATTCTTAAGGCACATCTGCTCCTCTATTTGCCCCCTGCACACTCTGTATTCTCCACTTCTCTATTGATTTTCTGCAGCACCAGAATGTCTTAAGAATTGAGAAAGTACATATTTTTCTGTAAATCTTTTTTTATTTATTTTATATTAGGAAGCAGGCTTCATATTGTACCTGTAGTTGAAGAGGAAAAATCTAAGATTTCTGTCGGCATTTAAGGACATGTGTATAGAATTTACGTGAGTACAGATTCAAGTACATAAATGATAAATGAAATATGGGCAACCAGTGAATTATTAATTTTCACCCATGGAGGAACAGTTGCACTGCATTCCATACTAATTCTTATTTAAGGAACTGATCCTGCAGATACTTACAACTGCTAAGACAGAACCCACTAGGAACTGTTAGTTACAATGAGTGGTTCGTAGAGTGAGAGAATTCTCATTTTATCTCCTATCCTAGGACATGTTCAAACAAATCCCATTTTGGAGTGGGAGACCTGCTATATTTAATACAGATGCAACCATCCAGTCACACCACCTCTCTAGCCCCTATGTCCTGTAACTCATGCTGAACCAAATTCCTACCAGGGAGTCAGCTAATAATAGTCCTGTAATATTACCCAATACAGTACATGCAAAGCAAAGAACCTGATCCATGATCAAATCACAGATAGTGGTAAGTACACTTGCTAATCGCTAAGGATGGAATCCACAAAGGTCCTTAGGTGCGTAAGTCCCATTTTTCGGCACCACTGTGATCCACAAAACTCCTGCTCAGCTGCCACCCAGCTTTTTAGGTGCCTAAAGTCACTTGGTGCCTAATTTTTTGCAGTAAAAGTTCCCTAGGTGCCTACCTTTCTGCCTCTGAGCATAAGCACTGCTGCCCCATTCTAGGCATCTGGGCACCTATCTCCTGCCTAAGCCCTTGAGTGACTGGGGGGAAGATAGGCATTCAGCTGCCTAAGTCATGTCTGGGGCCCAATCCAGTAGGCATGCTCAGCAAACAGCTGGGGGAGGTGAGGAGGAGACTCTCCCTTATGACCTTTAACCCCGTAGTTAGGGTACTTACCCAGGATGTAAGTCTCTCTGTTGCCTGATGAGGAGAAGGGAGTTGGACAGGGATCTGCCTCCTCTCAGGTGAGATCCCTAACCACTGGACTATGGAATATTCTGATATGAGTCTCCCTCAGTCTCTCCTATTGAAGTTGTTCTGCTTTAATTAAATAAGAATGACTCTGTAGCCTCACCTGAGGGATCTCACCTGAGAGATGGCAAGCCCCTGTTTAAACCTCTTCTCATCAGGTGGTGTGGGGACTTGAAACAGGAGTCTTCCACATCTCAGGTGAGTATCCTAAATATTGGACTAAAGATTACAAGAGAGGCCTTCCTCCTCTTCAGCTGTTCTGTGGAGTTAATTAGCCTCTATGCATACCTACCCAATTGGAGCCCACATACGACTTAGGTGGAGGAGTGCCTTATCTTCCAACAGATAGTTAACAGAGATAGGCAACTCCTGGCAGCCCGGACTTAGGCACTGAACTCTGAGAGGGGGGTGGAGCTTAGGACATACCTTTCTCCCAGGCATCTCTCATTGGCCAATTTAGGCAGTTCCCTGCCTAGCAGTCTGGAATTGTGGATCACAGTGGGTTATAAGGAGCCTGTCTCTGCCTATTCACTGTATAGGGGTCCAGGCATCCAGTTCAGGCTTTGTGGATCACAGTGTTGTTCCTGTAATTTTTCTAGATGCCTAAAAATTAGGTGGTACAATGCTCAGTGTTGCAATGCCGAAGTCCCTTTTGTGGATCTGGGCCTAACTGTGCTTTAAACTGGAGAATAAGACCCCGTCATCAGCACCCTGCACACCTAAAAAGAGGCTCTAGACAAGACCAAAGGGACAGATATTAAATACCAGCCACCTGGTTCATCCCTTAAGTGGTTGCATCTTCTTGTCTAGTCTCCCTTTGACACTCTTGACAGTAATCAGAGATCACAGGTTTCCACAACTAATTTCTTCTCAGACCTCTATATCTTCAATTCATGGTAGTTCTGCTTAGTCCTCATAGTCCTCTTATGCTTATGAAGGATGCAGCTGCCACAGCTGTGTTAATGAATAATGATCTCTGGGGCAGGCTGAAAACACCCTCTAAAGATAATAAAGCTCCCACCATAATTGCAACATGAAGTCCTCCCCACAGAAAAGCCTCTTGATGGGAAGAAGGGTCTCTAACTCTCACAAGAGATTGGGTAGTTACCATCCCTCTCTGTTCTCTAGCCACCCAACAATTCCAAAACTGAAACAATCCCTCTAGCTCCATCACTGAGGCCAGGTGTAAGGGTCAGGATATGTAAGAAAATAAAAGAAATATATTCTACAAACGCACACACATACATAAGAACCCTCCCCTCACCAAAACAGAGAGAAGCCTGACCCTATTTAGTAGTGTAATCTACCACATCTCCCCTCAACAACATAAGTCACCCTTATTAGCTAACTAATCCTTTCTCCTTCCCTTCAATCACCCTTTCTCTGACTCTCCCTATATCAGAGCAGAAAGTACAGAACCTCAAAACCCCGCTTCACTCTCCCTCCTCTCCCTCAAAACTAATAGTCTATTGTGGGAATAGGGGCATGTTTCAAAGAGTTTTGTCCCTTCCCAACTCACCTGCCAGAAGAGCATGTGGCCAGGTATGGGGCCTGGGCCTCAATACTATGAGAAAGGCTGTTCTTACATTATTTAAGGTGCAATTAGAAGCAGGAAATATTGGAAATCTTACAAGAAAGTCATTCTTCTAAGATTTTCCATCCCATCTTTCCAGCCCCCTGAGGCTGAGATAGCTGAGATAAGATAAGCATCTGAACTTTGGGTTCTCATCCAAACTGAATTGAACCTCTAAACTTTTTTTTGCTGGGATCCCCTTTGAAAATATTTCAGTCTTTAACAAACCCTCCTAAAAAGTGATGACTCCCCCATACCATGCCATCTTTACTTCTGTGCTGTTGATGGAGGTGCTGACTTCAGAGCTGGGCATCTGCCAGCAGCTGCCGCTGTTGCTACCCCACCCCCACCCCCCACAATAGTCTTGTGACCCCCTTTGGTTCAGGACCCCTAGTTTGAGAAACGCTGTTCTAAACCAACTGAGGTTCCTCCATCTCATTCACAGATAGGAGACACTCCCTCCCTCTTTTTTATTGAATGTTAGTCCTTTAATTGATTTTCATTGGATGGAAATTTGCGTGCAGTTGTAGGAGACAAATGGTTAAAGAGCCCTAATAATCCGACTGGCCTGGGAAAAATACAGTGTGCACCAGTTTCCCATAAATGTGCAAAAATGTAGTTGTTTGCCATATTGTTATAGCCATGTTGGTCCCAGGATCTGAGGGAGACAAGACAGAAGAAGTAATATCTTTTCTTGGAACAACTTCTGTTGGCTGAAGGGACAAACTTCTGAACTTCACAGAGCTGAAGAACAACTCCGATAATCTCAAAAGCTTGTCCTTTCCATCAAGAGAAGTTGGTTCAAGACAAGGTATTACCTCACCTACCTTTTCTCTCTCAAAGATTTTATTATTTATAAGGAAAATGAGGGTAGATGTGGTTGCTGTCATTTTTATTCATAATGGTGGCTAATAATTAGGAGGGGAATGCCAGACCATGAACATAAAGCAGCTTATGCTTAACATGGCCTTTGTTTCTGTTTTTTTCATTGGATTAACTTCCTTTTTAACCAATAAAGCATTCACTCCATATTCTTTACATAAAACACTCCATGGCGATAAGAAAACATAATTGGATATGCACTGTACAGCTTGAGCTTCATAAATATTAAGTCCAACAACATGGTATAAATAATACTGATACAAAAGATTAGCTCTATTAACCTCTTAACTGAGCTGGAAGCAGTACCCTTTTCCAAAAGAACTACTACTACAATTATGCACACACATGCTCATAGTGCCTACGTTTAATTTCCATACAGCCTGTGGTGCTGTATGATTGAAATATGACAATTTATATAATTAATATTGCCACTATTAGACAATTGCAACAAAACTGGCACAAAGTATATCATGTAGGGTGTCAATGGAAACGTTATGATTCGATAAAGATGATTTTCCTGTTTAAATCCACGTATCACCAGGGAATCTGAAGTCAAGAATATTGGCTATAGATCTGTATCCCAAATGTGTTTGTTCCTGGGCTAACACCCACCAGGTAAGATCTACATTGAAGATGGACAGTTTTGTGTTGATGGCCTATCAAAGGCAATTAACTTTCTCAATGGGCCATAGGAGAAACTCATTCTACTCAGATGGCTCTTCCTGCAGATGCCTTAGTCTCCAACTGGCCAGTGGCTGTGCCTGTGAGTCAGCAAGACATGTAAGGGCATGTGACATGCTCGTGTGACCCTGGACTCCATCTTGTGCCAGAACTTTTCCACAAATTATTCCATGGACTTTGTTTGGGACAGTAAAATTCCATCCACAAGGTAGAGCATATAAAAGACCCTTGGAACCTCTCCATGTTGCCTCTTTCCTGCCCTGATCTCTGGACTATGGATTTACAACTAAAAGGAGCATTCAGATCTATGGACTGAAGACCTTCCAATCTTCTGGAATTACCAGAGACTTTACAAGCCAGCAGTCTATAACATCACTGCTACAAACCTGATATAAGAGTTTTGCAGTTATTGTATGTATATGATCTATTAACCATTTTTTTCTTCTTTTCTTTATCAATAAACCTTTAGATTTTAGTTGCTAAAGGATTGGTAACAGCATGATTATTGGGTAAGATATGAATGATATATTGACCTGGTTATTGGATGATTTCATGAGAACAGAAGAACCCTTTGTTTGATTAAATTGTTTTTCAATAAACACCCATCATAAAGTCTAGTGTCTGGGTGATGAAATAAGTGCTGGAATGCCGAAGGAGACTGCATTTGTGACTTGTTAACCAGTATGGTGAGACAGGAGTTTGCTTTTGTTATTGGCTTGATATATCTAATGTTAGAATAACCACCAGTTTGTGGTGAATCTGCCCTATTTCTCAGCAGTTTGTCCCGAGTCTGGTATTCTCAGCTTTTACCCACTGAAGCACAGTGCCATTGCCATTTTCACATCAGCGCTATAGAGCTTCCATGCTCCTGATCCCTACCATGTCAAAAATGCACAGTGACAGATTGACATATTGAGCTATTATTAATAATTTGTTATATGTGTTGTGGATGTTGCATAAAGGAATAGTGTTCTATCTCTATTTTTTGACATTGGGGCTCTTGGAGTGGCAGGCTAAGACCCAGATCTGTCTACAACCTGCCCTGTTCTGGCAAGAGAATTGCCCCTTATTGCAGAATCACATTCTAGCTTGCGTAGTCAATTTTTCAGATGTTCTTGCTTTCCTGTTTCTTGTTGCTGCACTCAGACCTCTTATGGCCACAATGATGTGATGCAATTTTTTATTCTATACTTGACACCCTTGTGGAAGGCAATGTGGTTCATTGATTCCAAACTCCACAAAGGTCAAGGAACTAGAAAGAAAGATTTTTTGGAAGCAGCCCAGGAAAACTTTAAACTTGGACTGCATATACCCAGGAAAACAGAACTGTTAATTGTTACCCCTTCTGTTGCTATTAAGCTTCATCTGAACATTGAGCATATGTTCCATGATCATGTACTTTTATATTAAAACATTATTGAGTCACCAGGTGAAATGTATATCAAGTGCACAGCTGAAAATAGACAGTAGGTTTAAATTTTGACAGCAAACAGCTGTAAGATTTCAAAAACTTAATTCAAATAATGTAATCAATAGGTTATGCTACAGTTTCAAGTTTCCCAAACAAATTTATATGAAAAATGATATTAATTTATTTGAGATTAGTTCAGCTAAAGGATAGATTTTTCTCTATCACCTCTGAAACACTGATAGAAAACAGAATTTGACGTGTTATAAGAAGTGCAGCACATATTTTTTTAGTTTAGCACACCACAAAATTATGTGTATCTCTCTCCACTGTAGATTAATAATGATTACTCACTGTGCTATTTACTCATTCTGCAGCTGTACAGGTTTGAAATGCTAATATGTGAATTATGTTCCTATTTTATCATAAAGTTGGAGAATGGTTCAAATCCAAACATAATACATATGCAGGCAGAGAGCCTGAAACTTTTCATGTACACATAAAACATACCACATAGCAGTTTAACCCACTGCTGAACAACATCGGTAAAAGTAAAATCTGAAAATTTGCAATCCAAATTTAAGCTAAATTATTAAAATAAAACTCAGTGTGAGACTTAGTTCAAATTTACACTGGATTTCAGTCCAGTTTTCTGCTGTCTAGTCAGGCAGTTTTATAGTGTTACTGACAGGGCAAACATAAATAGTAGCAACTTTTTTTATTAGTCACTGTTCTGAAAGTATCAAGGACTGCAAAATGCTGATTATAGTTTGATATCCAACTTTTACCTTGCCTGCCTACTTTACCCATGGTCTTGAAGTTGTACAGTTTTTGCCATCATGCATCAGCATTATTCCATGTTGTAGGACCATATATGAACCCCAGGTGAGATTCTTGTGACATAGATGACTTGTATTAAGTGATTTTTAACAGCTAACATTTATCATCTGTAGGTGCATGTATATGAAAAATATTATTTTCATAAACATATGAATGTGACCTATTACTGGCGAATTGATCTAGATACATTTTTAGCTTTTCTTTTTGGAGATAAAATCCATTTTTTCCCAGGTAGCTATGAGGCCTTTAATTTCATGCTTTAATTTTATTATGTCTATTTAAATTCTTTTATAATCTACTAGGAATTAAACTCCACATTCCAACAAGAGGGAAAATCATGCACTTGGGAAACCCCAGATACATTTTGTGTGTGTGCTTGTGTGTGAGAGAGAGAGCAGGAGAGAATATGTGTTTGTGAGTGCATAAAGTGGGCCAGATTTTCAGATGGTTAAAATCAACATAACTCCACTGAAATCAATGGAACTAAGTTTACATTAGCTGAGGGTCTGGCCCAGAGTATTGTCAAGTTTAATTGCTTATTGGGAACAATTGCTCATCACTTGTCTTAGAGACCCTGAGTATGGAACTACCAGGAAAAGGAGGATCCAAGCTTCTTCTCCTTCCTGTGCTATGCTAAGGGCATTTGTCTTGGCAATATGTACTGCTGATAAATGCTGGTAGCCTAAAAAAGCCAAAAGGGAAAGAAGAACCTTCTGGCTCTTTACATGAATGATGAGCATATGAGTTCTATTTTTTTTCTTGAGTTGGACAGTCCATTTTATTGTTTTCTATCTGAATTTGCTATGAAGGATTGCATCTGACCTGCCAGCCCTTTGGCTAAGGTGGATGAATGCTAATTTTTTTTGTTTCAATTTAACAGGAATAGGCTCAAAGTAAAATAAAATTCTGTGTATGATTTCTCCTTAAAATACAAAACTAAGGTGCAAGGAAAAATTATCTTATTGAAAATAACAGGAGTTTTAACTTCCTTTATAAAAGTTAAGCATGTTTCATTTTCATTCTCTCTGTTCCATATAGAGAATGTAATAGGAATAAAACAAAAAAGATTGAATAGAAATTTGAGAAACCTATAAAAAGATATTAATAAAATCTAAAAAATCAAAAAACCCTACTCCAAGTTGATATTGTACTCCAAAAAGGGAGAAGTGCCAGAGATGCTGTGAAGTCCAGTAGATACTATTGATTTTACATGGAAGGCCCTTGGCTGGCGGTATAAATCCCTTAGATAGATGGACAGATAGATAGCAGAGCTGAAGTGGCTTTGCTATGCTAAAAGACCAAATTTCTATTTTTTAAATTTATTTTAGCTGAATACATGGATATTTTATTCATTTTCCCTACATTGTTTGCTTAGATATGTTCTGCTGAATAAAAAATTAGAAAGCACTGAGCCAAATTCTCAGTTGGTGTAAATCAACGTAGTTGCATTAAAGTTAATGGAGCTGTGTCGACCTATACCAGCTGGGAATCTGTCCTGATTTTTTTAGAGGCAAAACCTATTGGGAATTTAGAGCTGGCTATAAAGCATATCCTCAAAGAAGAACATTGACATTGATCTCTAGGTAGTGAACAACTCCAATATTAAGTTCAGTGGATGATTACCTGCTGTTCTGTTAGCCAGTTTTCTCTATGTAAACTCAAGTGTGAACCTTGCAGCCTATAACAAGTGCATTATACTTTCCTAGTTGCTGTTTTATATTTATTTATACAATTTTTCTTTCTTGTGTCCTTTTTTCCCTTACATTGTTTCATTTGTATCTAGTAAATGTGGTTGATTCTCTGAGAGTTTTTATTTTTGTTTCTTTTTGTTTTTTTGTTTTTTGGCCAGGAGTTCTGTGACTCATCAAAGTCACTAATTGTCTAGAATTAAGTTAAAGTTGGACACTTGAATTTGAGAGGGTTCTTTAAAAAAAAAATATTTCTGGTACACGTTTGCTTATAAATTAAAATAAATCTGATGGAAATTTCCTCCAGATCTGTGCAAATCATCATAATTTCTGAGGGTATGTTTCTCTTATACTTTATCACTACCTTTATACTGTAAATTATTATTATTGTTTAGCAAGTGTCCCAGTGCATGAAGCACTTCACAGAACAAGACAGGTCTTTGCCTGAGGAATTTGGAGCTTGATTCAGTGCCCACTTGAGAAAGTCCACTGATTTCAATGCAGGCTCAGGCTATTGCAATCTAAGGTCCTAATCCTGTAATTGGCTACATGTGGGTGGACCACTGTGTCTATATAGAGTCTCATCAACGTTAATTATTAATTATTATTATTAATTTATTTATTTCTATTTAACAACAACTGTATCATTATTAGAACTGTATATGCAGTTTTTATGTTGTATAATTCGGCCATTTACTTCAAGTTAAGTTTTCGCTGACTTTTTCTTTGGAAGCCTTTGTATTACCATATTGTGGAGAATACAGATTTTCTGCTGGCATATCTCCATTGACTTTCCTGGAATGATGCTAGCAAAGAATTTCATCCAGTATATTTTTCTTGGGCCTATTTAAAAGCTCTCACTGTGCGATGAGGATGTCAAAAGCACATTCCTATCATCCTAAATGTTCACTTGATATTATCCTGTGACACACAGGTCAGAAGAACATAAGAATGGCAATACTGGGTCAGACCAAAGGCCAATGCCAGGTGCCCCAGAGGGAATGAACAGAACAGGTAAACATCAAGTGATCCATCCCCTGTCTCCCATTCCTAGCTTCTGGCAAACTGAGGCTAGGGACACCATCCCTGCCCATACTGGCTAATAGCCATTGATGGACCTATCCTCCATGAATTTATCTAGTTCGTTTTTGAACCCTGTTATAGTCTTGACCTTAATAACATCCTCTGGCAAGGAATTCCACAGGTTGACTGTGTGACTGTGTGAAAAAATACTTCCTTTTGTTTGTTTTAAATCTGCTGCCTATTAATTTCATTTGGTAGCCCCTAGTTTTTGTGTTATAAGAAGGAGTAAATAACACTTCCTTATTTACTTTCTCCACACCAGTCATGATTGTATAGACCTTTATCATATCCCCCCTTAGTCGTCTCTTTTCCAAGCTGAAAAGTCCCAGCCTTAATAATCTCTCCTCATACGGCAGCCGTTCCATACCCCTAATAATTTTTGTTGCCCTTTTTGGAACCTTTTCCAAGTCCAATATATCTTTTTTGAGATGGGGCGACCACATCTGCACACAGTATTAAAGATGTGGGCATACCATGGATTTATATGGAGGCAATATGATATTTTTTGTCTTATTATCTATCCCTTTCTTAATGGTTCCCAACATTCCGTTTGCTTTTTTGACTGCCGCTGCACATTGAGTGGATGTTTTCAGAGAATTATCCACAATGACTCCAAGATCTCTTTCTTGAGTGTTAACAGCTAATTTAGACCCCATCATTTTATATGTATAGTTGGGATTATATTTTCCAATGTGCATTACTTTGCAATTATCAACATTGAATTTCATCTGCCATTTTGTTGCCCAGTCATCCAGTTTTGAGAGATCCTTTTGTAGCTCTTCCCAGTCTGCCTGGGACCTAACTATCTTGAGTAGTTTTGTATCATCTGCAAATTTTGCCACCTCACTGTTTACCCCTTTTCCCAGATTATTTATGAATATGTTAAATAGGACTGGGCCAAGTATAGACCCCTGGAAGACACCACTATTTACCTCTCTCTATTCTGAAAACTGAACATTTATTCCTACCCTTTGTTTCCTATCTTTTAACCACTTTTTAACCATTTAAGGTGTCAATAAACTTTATCTCTGCATCCCTTCATGAGGTGATATGTGCCCAGTCAATATGGGGTTAGTTGAAATCCCCCATTATTACTGAGTTTTTTATTTTAATAGCCTCTCTAATCTACCTGAGCATTTCACAGTCACTATCACCATTCTAGTCAGGTGGTCTGTAATATATCCCTATTGCTATATTCTTATTATTCAAGCATGGAATTACTATCCATAGGGATTCTATGGTACAGTCTGGTTCATTTAAAAATTTTACTTCATTTGACTCTACGCTTTCTTTCACATATAGTGACACTACCTCACCAGCACAACCTGTTCTGTCCTTCTGATATATTTTGTACCCTGGTATTACTATGTCCCATTGATCCTTATTCCACCAACTTTCTGTGATGCCTATTTATATCAATATCCTCATTTAATTCGAGGCCCTCTAGTTCACCCATCTTATTATTTAGACTTCTAGCATTGGTATATAAGCACTTTAAAAACTTGTCACTTTTTATCTGCCTCCATTACATGATTAATGGAATGGGACTTTTTTTCATTTGACTGTTTCTCATCAGATCCTACCTGTATTTTATCTTCCATCCTCTCCTCCTTATTAGGACATAGGGAATCTCCATTTATAGATCCTCCCTAAAGGGATGTCGGAACCACATGCTTCTCTTTCAGCTTTCCTCCAGCCCTTAGTTTAAAAACTGCTTTACGACCTTTTTAATTTTAAGCGGCAGCAATCATTATTATTATTAAAGTCATCATTAGAGGGACTTAATCAATTTAAAAGAATCCAACTCCAAGTCTAGGGATCACTCTTAAAATGATCAACACTGTAACTCTTGTAGAACACATCATGGTGCTCTGGGAAATTCTCTTCTCAAGTATTAAACAGATCAGATGTGGCAATTATAATTTTGAAATGATATATTCTTATTACCAAATTACCTGCATATTTGGTCTATCAGTCAAAGTTTTCTCCCTTTCTGTTTTCATTCTTGAAACCCCAATTCACTTCCTGCCTTTTCCCTATTAAAGGGAAGTGCTAAGGAATGACTGAAAGGTAGCCGAACTGGTGTAGGGGTATCTTGCCATGGAGAGGCTGCATGGGGGACTTCACTCTCTCTACACACTGTAAAGCAGTGAGCTATTGATTCTCTGGGGCAGGGGTAGTCAATAGGTGGACCACGGGCCAAATCCAGACCGCTCAATGCTTTTGAACAGATCCTGAAATCTTTTTGTTTACTTATGATTATTGTTGTTTTTTAGTTATTTTCTCTGGAGTATGTACCTTGACTATACCTTGATGAAGAAATTGGGACCTTGACAAAAAATAATGGACTACCCCTGTTCTGGCGTATGCACCACTATGGAGAGGGAGGTCTGGATCAGGGTGTGGGTAAACCAATGAAAGGATAGGGTGTGGCCAGTGGAACATGGACCAAAGTTCCTTTCACCTATAAAGGGAAAGTGCAGGTCTATGGATTTTAATACAGACGTTAGGCTTTGCTGGTGCTCCGCTGCCTGGAGACAGAAGTTCACCTGCATGATCGTTTCTCTAAGAATCTGTGCAAAACCTGTTTATTTGGGCTTTCCATAGGATTTGGGATTTGGATTTTAATTTGAGATGGTACTTTTTCTTTATAAAGTCCAGATCCTGTTCTCAGGTACATGTGCACACTGCCCAGTGAAGTCATTGGAAAGTGCACACCTGTATATGAGAGCAAAATTTGTCCCGAAATATGATATTATATGGTCCAATCCTGCAAACCCCCATTACTATTGAGTACAGTGCTTACTTACCCAGAATATTTTCATGCTCAGTGTTAAACTGGACCTTTATGTTATATTTTAATCATATCATACCACAGTGTGATTACGCTCAGTAATACAGTATCTTAGACATGGTATTTGAATATTATTGACTGAAAAATTCTACAAAAATAATAAATAGAGCAGGGCATCAACAAGCATTTAGAAATTTGAGAATAAAACAGCACCAATGGGAGGACTGTGCCCAGTATTTGTAGGATGGTCAATGAGTTATGTGTTAGCTTCTAGCAGAATTCTTATCAAAAAGACAAACCAGAAATATTTATGGATAGAGAGAAACTACAAAACCCACAAAACTATGGCAATATTTACTCTACTGCCCACTGCTTTCCAGTCTAATTGAGGCTTAATCCAATAAAATGGAGCACCCACTGAGTCTTCCAAAAATGCCAAGTGCAGTACGTCTATGACAAAAGAATTGACTTGACATATGAAGCTGCCTATTGAAGGTTATGGAGCTGAATCTGCATATTTGTTAAGACAAAGTTGCCATTGTAGTGAGAGGATGTTTAGGAGGAAGGGCTGCAGGACTGGGCCATGTCACCTAATGAGTCCTTAAATGAATGATAATAGGCCAGGAAGAGGCAATATTGAATTACATCTCATTTTCCTTAATTTACAACACTGATTCAGAATGACATTTGATATATTCTGATCAGAATTGTTACTGTGGCTTTCTTATATGGTTTGTTAAAAAGGGTTACCTTTTAAAAACTCTCTTAAAAGAGAAGTCTGACTTTTTGCCAAAGTCCACATGGACATTTCTTAGCAAAGTTTAACAAGAAAGTAAACTGGGATGTAAATGACTTCATGATAAAGGGAGTTTTTCCAAACACCCTTCATATTTCCTTTGGTCTTCTACTGTCCTACTGTGAATGTTTATTAACAATATGCCAAGAAATTATAAGTTGTCTCTTATAGACAGGCTCTGGACAGTTTAGTGCACTCTCCAACAGACAAAGGATTGCCTCTGGTTGTGATGGAATCTGTGCTGCTGATCTGCAAATATACAGCATCCCTTTTTAGTTGATAAACAGAACAAATATTGAAATTGTCTATGGATAGAACTACTCCCTTGCAGCTGCCATAACATCAACCACTGACTGGGCAAGGAGATTAAAGCAGAAAAAGGAGAATAAAAATAGCAGACCTGGGAATATATTCCATTAAGCATTCTATTGTACTTGCCTAAAAATGATATTCCTGGGAATTTACTCAGCTTTTTATTACTTGCGGTATTTAAAAATATACACTTCATCCAACACTTCTTTACACGGTAGTACTGCTAAACATTTAGCATATTTTATATGATCAAAGAAAATTGGGAGTATAGTTTGCAATGTTAAAGTAAAGGTAGCAATTTACTCACAGAACTAGATTTCACGCTTACATCATTTACCCAAATTGCATCAGAGCCTTGCTATCTTTTACATCTCTAATTGCAAACCTAATAATTCTCCCAAAGAACATGGCAGCCTTACTCTGTGCCCGAACAAATATTTAAACTAAAATCTTGTGTTGAGGTCTCATTTTAGTAAAAGCAGAGACTGATGTGTGGTGTGACAGTATGGCTGGAAGCCAGGAACTCCCAACGTCTAATACTGGTTTTGAGAGTGAAAATGGGAAAGTCACTCATTCACTCTGCCATTGTAGCCTATGGAAGTTTTGACTTGGAAAGCACTGAATAAGTCCTTCAGGATTTAGTCCCAATATTTACATTATTCTTGATGATAGCTTTGTAATTGAAGTATTCTGATTGCATTTCCTCCCCCCTACAATTATCATCCTATAATGGAAAAAATATTGTAAAGCAGGCAAGTCAGCATATAAAATGTGTTTTTTCCCCTTAATTTTTTTTGTTAATGGGTATATATTGCAGATTGTTTCTTAAGTAAGTAGGGGAAAGAATATTTCCTTCCCCAAAAAGCTGATGATTATTTACTTGGAACAAGATTTATGTTGTCATAATTTTAAATAAGGTCACCCCCTTTCCAGTTCTGCCAATAAATGGTAAAATATTTACTTGGTGACAGGTGCTGATTGAACAAAACTATGTGTGACACAGTATTTTAAGAAGACCAAGTTGACCACTTCCATTTCACATTCGCTCTGCCTAAGTCTGGGAATGAGGAATCCAGAGGTCAATGTTGAGACTCAGTCCTGTGCAAACAAATCAGTCAAACTAATTTCTTCAGAGGGTAAACTCAGCCCACAAACCGCTACATCTGAGCCAAACCAAAACATTTAAACTTGCTGGAACCTCAGAATCAGAACATTGAATATACTCTTTGGCTAGGAGTTCAGCTCCCCACAATGTCATGGAACAGTTTCATTTTCCCATAGGAAAATGTTTTGTACTTCCAGCAAAGTTTGGTGAGGAATTATTTTGTTTGCTTTTACAATTTTATCAACAAACCAAAATGTGCAAGTTTGACTTTAATTGCGAAAGTTTTCCTACCAGTGTTTTTGCAACCTGAAGGCAGTTTAGCTACTCGATGACAAATTAGCATTTGAAAGCTTTGTCCTTTTGAATAGTTTAAGAGAAGATCTGAATAGACGTTTTAACCTGGCATGAGAGGAAGGCATCTAATAGCCACCATCGCTGTAATTCATCATAGGCCTAATCCAAAACCCATTGAAGTGAATGAGAGTCTTTCCATTGACTTTACTTGGTTTTGGATCTGCACCATATACAGAGGAGACATAGAATTAACATACAAAATGCAAAAAGTAAGAAAAAGAGAGAGAGATATTGGAAGGTAATTAGATATAGAATAACAAAAGGTTCTCTAATGGTGCAAACGCAATATTATAAAGCACACTAGTTTGATATTTTTCTTGCATATGCAGAATCAGTGCAAGAAATATTGCTGCCACATTCTTTAGTTTTGTAGTAAAATAAGCTTTATTCCTAGAGCTAATGTAACAACAAATTTTAGTTGAAACAGAGTTTACACCAGTACTGAAAAATACAGGAAGTACTGGTATGCATTTCATAGCTTCCTGGAAAACTAGAATGATTTGTATCGTTATGTGGGATGTGTATTGAAAGAGAGCTACTGTAAGGCAGATGATGTGCCAGCCTATAAATCACGTTAAACTGATAGAGGTTGCCTTTGGTTGAATTTTTCCAAATTCTTGTGAAGGCTAATGTCGATAGCCCTAAGCTTGATCTTCCACACTGTTTCCTGCTCTAACTTCTCATATTATTACATCCACATTATAGTAAGTACTATCCACATTGTTTATGGCTCAAGCTCCTGCCCTCAGTCTCATCTTCTGATTTAGTATTTGTACTTCTTTCACATATTTGGTTTGGAACATATTTGCTGTTACTGACTGGGTGTAAATGTGAGAATTCTAAGGGAGTGGTTTCCATAGCAACAATAACCTCATAGAAGGTTTCAAAAGTTCTACCTCCTACTCATAGAGTACGGTAGAAATTCTGAAAGCATAAGGAATAAAAATGAGTGCTAATTACCTGACCCAAATTTGCTGTGGTGGGCAGAACAAAGACAATTGCTATAAAATGGCAGGCATCATTCAGCAAATACTCAAATTACTTTACTAAAAGTGAATCATGCAAGTATTATTACTTTGTGTGTATATAAATGGATAGGTAAAAAATAAATTTTTATATTAGGTGGTTAAGAGCAAAAAATCATAAGCTTCATACTATAGGTCGCTTTCTATTTACTTTGATATACTCTTTTTTTAGTCCTCTGAAGGAGTTTTGGTACAGTAAGTACCTTTTTGGTACAGTATGTACCTGGTCAAGAGGTTGGAAAATGAAACATACTCTGAGGACACTTAATGATGCTCTGTGAATCAGCCTCAAAATTATTTTAAAGAACAGTGTAACCAGCATTAGCCTTCACAAAGACACCTTGGCAAATTGTTTATTCCACCATGACTTCAGAAGTGAGTGTCTCATTGTTCCTCAGTCCAAATCTCCTGCATCACAGCACTGACTCTGATCAAAAGAGTTGCAGTAAGGCAGAATATAGCAAACATGAAAACCCTTATTTTTTATTTCTAATAAAACAACAGTATTTTATCACCCTAATTTGTAAATAATATTGTACTGTAATCTTAGTATTACCATAAACCACATAATATGCCTTTCAAAAACCCATCCAACAATTGACATCAGTTACCTCAGAGACAGCAATACAATTAGCTATGAAGGTAGGTGGGAGACAGTAGTAGAGAAAAGATATGGAAAGTTCATAATAGCATGTGTTGATTTGGGGAGTTGGTTAACAGGTTACTGGTTATGTGTAGATATTTGCTTTTAAAAGTGATGGGGAAATCATTGAAGTTGGCATGCTACTGTAGTGATAACTAGAGGTACAGTAAGAGAAAGTATTTACATGATATTTCAAGATAACTTTAACTGAACTAATCCATTAATGTATCTTTCAAAATCAGCTACCAACCATCAATGGGTTAGTGCATTTATTGATTTCACAGAGTAAGGTAGCAAAAGGGTGCAAATATATTTAATGAAAAAGCAAGCCATTAGCTTTGTTTAAACAAGCAACAAAATTACTTACATTAGGAGTCTGATAAGAATTTGTGAAGCATTCAGAGAGGAGCATATGTTAAGATAATAATAAAGAACCAAAATAAAGCAAGCCATCAAAAGAGTAACTCAGCTTACCAATTATATTACTGTGTAGTGCTAACAAATTATGATCCAGAAAACTCTCTATTATTAGGTCCTAATCTTTCAGGGTTGACACTAAAGTTGAAGAAATTGCTCATGTTAGAAATAATTACTGCTGATAATGAATACAATTAAGCATAAAAGAATCTTTATAACCCTAGCACCAATTGTACACTTAGCAAGAGGTACGTATATTTTTCTTCACAGATGTTACAATAATGGTGTCAACACTTTTATTTCTTTGTCCATAAGTTGAAAATTATGACTGTTTCATAAATTGCTAACGTGCTTAGAAGATGTAGGCCCAGCTGCAGTGCACATGAGTTCAGGCTCCTGCCCAGGCCTCATGTTTCAGAATGACCTCAGTTTCCTGTGCTGAATGGGAACCAATACGAGTAAGTACTTGTAAAACTGTTTTTGAAGAGTGAAGTTATGAAGAGGTGCTGCAGTGTCAAACATCTGCTTCATCCATTACACTCAAATAGCAGCAGTGAATGTACAGTAGGGCAAGAGCCATCAATAAATTAAAATTCTCTTGTGACACACTTTCCTAGCTCACTTGAGCTGCCTGATTTTTGTGCCAATTTTAGCCATGAAATAAAGATGCTAAATAAAACAATGGAAACTTTTTTCTTAATCTGAGAGATTATTTTTTCTTCCTTTTTTTTTTGTAGCAGTAATTAGTGTCAGCTTTTCTTAAATAGTTGCAGGATTTTTTGTATAATTATAAGCAACTTCTGACTTTACTAATCAATTAATATTTGTTAATGGGTAAATTTGATCATGGGATCTCAATACTAACTTGAATATAATTATGATTTTAGATTTCAGTCATCCATTTTTACTTAATAGACAAATGAAAATAAATAATGTCATTTTAGATAAGTATGAAGTTTGCAGATGGAATAAATACTGAAATCCTATATTTATGATTTCTGGAATCCAATACAGTTAATTACATTAGGAGATGCACTGTAATAGCAACAGAATCTCTTTTGTCAAAACTGACTTGTACATTAATTATCTAAAGGAAAAATACATGATAGTTTAATAGGACAGTTGTTCCTTGTGATAAAGTATAAACTGTATTCCAGACAAGATGCGATACACAAGCAAAATTTTAAAAACAGAGATCTATTTATAGGCAGAGGGAGTCTGGGAACTGGAACACCAAATTCAGACACTGTGTGGTCTGGGAAATAATTAAGCTATGAAGATGCTCACCTCTAGGTTACTGGTGCATATCTTGTCCAGACCAGTTATATTAACCAGAAGTCATTACCACCTGACAGATGTTAGGTAGCCTGTGTAAAATGAGTAGGTGGTTTCTCGCAGTCCATTTTCCACAAAAAACACCCCTAGGGTTTGCACACTTATTGGCAGGCTCTGCAGAGAACAAGGAATGAATGGTCATGGAGCGTGAACTACCTTCTCTCACAAGTGGGATAGAATTTGGAGATCAGAATTGAGGCACATTGAAGGAGCGGGGTGTGGAAAGCTTTGCTTAGAGCTAACTAATGCCAAACAATTTCTTTGAGTCACCGTGGATAGTTCTCTGAAAACATCCACTCAATGTGCAGCAGCAGTTAAAAAAAAACACCCATCAGAATGTTCGGAACTATTAGAAAAGGATAGCTAATAAAACAGAGAATATCATAATGCCACAATATAAATCCATGGTACGCCCACACCTTGAATACTTTGTGTAGTTCTGGTCACCCCATCTCTAAAAAGATATATTAGAATTGGAAAAGATGCAGAGAAGAGCAACAAAAATGATTAGGGGTATGGAACAGCTTCCATACAAGAAGAGATTAAAAGACTGGGACTGTTCAGCTTTGAAAAGAGATGACTGAGGGGGAATATGATAGAAGTCTATAAATTCATTAATGGTGTGGAGAAAGTGAATAAGGAAGTGTTATTTACCCCTTCACATAACACACAAACCAGGAGTCACCAGGCAGCAGGTTTAAAACAATCATAAGGAAGTAGTTCTTCAGACAACACACAGTCCACCTGTGGAACTCATTGCCAGAGGACGTTGCGAAGGCCAAAAGTATAATTGGGTTAAAAAAAGAGTTACATGAATTCATGGAGGACAGGTCCTTAAAAGGCTATTATCCAAGATTGTCAGGGACACAACCCCACGCTCTGGTTGGCCCTAAACCTTTGACTGCTAGAAGCTGGGTGTGGATTGCCTTGTTCTTTTCACTCGCTCTGAAGTATCTGGAACAGGCCACGTTGGAAGACAGGATATTGGGCTAGATGGACCATTGGTCTGACTCTTATGTTCTTATGAGTATTTGCTCACATTCTTAAATGAATTTGCTTAGAATATGAATGCATCTCTTGTGCGTTTGTTTTATATTTTATATATTTCATATTAATATTCTACCAAATAAAGGTAAGGTTTCCAAAGGAGACTAATGGAATTAGGCAGCAAAATCACACTGAATTTCTATGGGATGGTTAAGTGTCTAACTCCTTTAGGCTGCTTTGAAAATCCCAGCCTAAGTTTATGGAAGGAATATTTGCCAGAATAGTGAATTTCAAACAATTATCATAGATTGTTCATGAAAAGTGAATCTTGAATTCATAATCACAAATATCTGTATCACAGACCTAATTATAAGAGGTATGCTTATCCCATCAGGGAAAAATAACATGTGATCTACAGTATTTGGACAATCAAATCAGCTTGAATTTCACATATCAGATACAATAAACTGCTGGCAAACTACCTATATTATTTGGTTCACAGAAAGTATTTAGCAAATAATTTTGAAAAATGGATAAGGGCTACATTCTGATACTCTTATTCATGCTTATGAATATTTTACTCCTGAAGTAATTTTCTAATTTTAGTGTGCAGGTACTACAACCTTTACTCACACTGAGTAGTATGCTACTCCATATACAGTCCTATTGATTTCAATAGGACTGCCTGTGGAGGAAGGCGCTACTCAATCTGAATATGGATGGCAGGATCAGGCCCATAGGAATCAATGCAATCTATTCATAGACAATTAAAGAACATAAAAAGAAACAAAATTCCTCAAATAAAATTATTTGTTACAGATTATTTAACTAATTCTGCTTGTGCTGTTGCTGTAGATGTCCCATGAGTAAATAGGGACTCCTGGGTTCGATTGTTATCAGTCCAGTGCCTTTTATCAATGTACTAAAAAAAAGGAATTAAAATTACATTTACCCCATATTTCTTGGTATTCAGAAAATGTCAGCTGTTTGATAATACAAAAATCTACTACAGAATAATTGCTTATGGTTAGAGCAAGTATCACATTATTATTTTCAGTATCACTGCCATGTCATGAAGGAAAAATGCATACATGAGAAGTACAATGGATAAAATACATACTATTGTAATGAGGTCCATATAGGTACCATAGATAGAAAAACAACTTGTTGCCTCTGTATCTTGTTAATGGCCCATTTGGGGAGACTGAGAAACATGTTCCTGAAGATTTTTGCATCCTCAGATTTGTGGTTTGAGATCTATTTCTACGATCTAAAGGGTAGCACTTGACCGTCATTTGGATTGTTAATATTTTATAAAACACATTAAACAACTTGTTTACCTTTCGTTTAGGGCTGTAGATTAATCTCAGTGAACTCACGCGATTAACTCAAAAAAATTAATTGTAATTTAAAAAATTAATCACGATTAATTACAGTTTTAATCGCACTGTTAAACAGTAGAATACCAATTGAAATTTATTAAATATTTTTGGATGTTTTTCTACATTTTAAAATATATTGATTTCAATTACAACACAGTATACAAAGTTGACAGTGCTCACTTTATATTATTATTTTTGATTACAAAGATTTGCACTGTAAAAATGATAAACAAAAGAAATAGTATTTTTCAATTCACCTCATACAAATACTATAATGCAATCTCTACAAGTCCACTCAGTCCTACTTCTTTTCAGCCAATTGCTCAGGCAAACAAATTTGTTCACATTTACTGGAAATAATGCTGCCTGCTTCTTATTTATAATATCACCTGAAAGTGAGAAGAGGCGTTTGCATGGCACTTTTGTAGCTGGCATTGCAAGGTATTTATGTGCCAGTTATGCTAAACATTTGTATGCCCCTTCATGCTTTGGCCACCATTCCAGAGGATATGCTTCCATGCTTATGATGCTTGTTGAATAATTCATTAATTAAATTTGTGACTGAACTCCTTGGGGGAGAATTGTATGTCTTCTACTCTGTTTTACCCACATTCTGCCATATATTTCATGTTATAGCAGTCTCGGATGATGACCCAACATATGTTGTTCGTTTTAAGAACACTTTCACTGCAGATTTGACAAAACTCAAAGAAGGTACCAATGTGAGATTTCTAAACATAGCTACAGCACTCGACCCAAGGTTTAAGAATCTGAAGTGCTTTCCAAAAGCTGAGAGGGACTAGGTCTAGAGCATGCTTTCAGAAGTCTTAAAAGAGCAACACTCCAATGTGGAAACTACAGAACCTGAACCACCAAAAAAGAAAATCAACCGTCTGCTGGTGGCATCTGACTCAAATGATGAAAATGAACTTGCTTCACTCTGCTTTGGGTGATTATTGAGCAGAACCCGTCATCAGCATGGATGCATGTCCTCTGGAATTGTGGTTGAAGCATGAAGGGACACATGAATCTTTAGTGCATCTGGCACATAAATATCTTGTGATGCTGCTACAACAGTGCTATGTGAACGCTTGTTCTCACTTTCAAGTGATATTGTAAACAAGAAGCGGGCAGCATTCTCTCCTGCAAATGTAAACAAACTTGTTTGTCTGAGCGATTGGCTGAACAAGAACTAGGACTGAGTGGATTTGTAGGCTCTAAAGTTTTACATTGTTTTATTTTTGAATACAGTTATTTTTTATATATAATTCTACATTTGTAAGTTCAACTTTCATGATAAAGAGATTGCACTACAGTACTTGGATTAGGTGAACTGAAAACTACTACAGGTATTTCTTTTGTTTTTTACAGTGCAAATATTTGTACTCAGAAATAATATAAATTGAGCACTGTACACTTTGTATTCTGTGTTGTAATTGAAATCAATATATTTGAAAATGAAGAAAACATACAAAAATATTTAAATAAATGGTATTCTATTGTTTAACAGTCCGATTAATTGCAATTAATTTTTTTAATCGCTTGACGGCCCTACTTTAGTTATCTCCGCAACTGCTCTTGGTGGTTTAACGGTTTGTCAGTGGAGAAGGAATAATAGGAAGGCATGATAATCTGCTTATGCTGTAGTTCTAACCAGTTGGTAGCCAGTAGTATTGGTGTTTTTCAGGAAATGTACTTTTAATTGAAAATAGTCAACTCAAGTGATTCTAAAATGAACAGCAGCAAAGATGGCAGCATGCCCTTCTGCTAAGGTCTGTATGATTAACTATAGGAGGTCCTTGCCTGAAAGGCACTATGGAGGTGAAAAGTATTATTACTATTAGTATAGAAGAAACCACAACATCTACATTAAATACCTCCAACTCTCTTAAATTCTATGGGTGATAGGATTACCAATTTTGGTTTTACATATTCCTGGAGGTTTCATCACATGACATAGTTTTTAATTAAAGATTAATCTTTATTTCCTGGAGCCTCCAGGACAATCCTGAAGAGTTGTCAATCCTAATGGGTGAAAGAGGACCCTCATGTTTACTGGTACTCAAACTTTTCCAAAGTAGCTTAATATATTTCTATTTTAAAGTACAACATCCCATATTAATCCCAGACATAATAAAATAAAAATGTGTATTAATCACAGGTCAAATCTTGATTTTCCTTCTCAGTTTTCATTAGTCCACATCCAGGCAAAATCCCAATGGGAATTTGTCTGAGCAAAGACTAAGTACCAACTGAGCACATACCTCAGGATTTGGCAATTAATAATGCTTTACATCTCCATTACATCTTTCATTCAATGATCTCAAAGCACTTTAACCAACTAAGTCTTCCAACACTCCTCTAAGGCAAATACAGATCATTTCACCCAAGCCTGAAATGTGGCCACATCTATGGGTAGAATTCTATTTATTTAACAGAACATAGAACTTTCTGAATCTGAATCATGATCATGAGACAGCGGTGTAAAACAGCAGATATTTTTCCTTGAACTTTTAGGAGTGGATGAAGTCTTCAGCAAAACTTAATGGACCAGATTTTCAGTGGGTCTAAACTGGTGTAGCTCCATTGACTTCTTTGACCAGGAATTCTGATTTCCTTAAAGTGTACACATCAATCAAAGAACAACCATGAGACAAATATAAAAACAAAACAAAACTGGAAAGTCTAGACACTTGGGGATTTCTGTTGACCAAATCGTGAACTTAATCCCAGTATTTCAATTTGGGAAGGCATTGAAGTCATTGTTCAATGTACAAATGAACTGGATCTAGTGGGGATAATATTAAAAAAAATTACACAGTTCAATCTCATAAAACTGTCAATTACATGGTATTTTTCTTCATTTTTGTAAACTTTCAGTACAGTAAATGTTTTTACTTAGTTCTGGGTAGACAGTGGAGCTGGCATAAATACTGGTATGCTAATATAAACAGTAGGCTAGGAATCTGGTTAGCAAACGTATTGTGGTTATATTCACAGAGCAGTACTATCACAAGGAAAACGAATTCAGGCACAGCACAATGTCTATGGATCAAGAGTTTTCAAAACCAACTGCCCTTTTTGTTTTTCCCAGATAAATCCTGTTGCCTCTGTTTATAGATGCTATTCTGCATGGAAGGAAACTGGATTACATGCTCTTTGTATACATATTAGATAGATTAGATAGGTAGATAGATCTAATAGATAGATTAGATATCTTAGTTACAATTATATCATTTACATTTTCAGAACGTCCTTACATACATAGCATAATGAGAGGTATTCAAAATAGACTTTTAATAAACCAATATATTAAACAGGTAATATAATTTGAGAACGGGGCCTTCTTTTGGGAAGCCCTATGTTGTGGATATTGTGTCCATGATTTGGAGGATGTAGTAATGGGTGGACCTCAAAAGGTACAGAGGTTTGGTTGGACTAGCGAATGCACCTAAAAAAATCAGATGCTTATTCAAAGACCATACAACTATCTGAACTTCTGGGGTTTGCCAAATTGCACTGGAAAACACATGAGAATAGGCTTTCTTGTGAGATTTTTTGCATTCTCTGCTTCTGGTCAGATTAGAAATGCCAAGAGAATAGTCTTTCATATGGTATTTCAGTACCTCTATTGCTGTTCACAGCCAGAATTCAGAAGTACAGAGACGAAGAAAAACACAAAATAATGGAAAATATATTGACTTGTTTTAATTTTTGACCTCCAAACATAGGTTTAATTTGTATTTTCACTAAAGTCAATTTTATTTCATCCAAGTTGGATTGCCTATCCCTGCTAGAAAGTCCCATAGCTGAAAAGTCACCTTTACTCCTTTTTGTTTTGGTTTTTTGGAGAAGGGTGCACTCTCCTTGGGAATATTTGCAGGACACTGAACTCAGCAAAAATATGTCGAGAATTAGAGTAGTGGATTTGGCCTTTGACTGGAGAACTGCAGGCCACTCCTGCTGACTATGAAGGGGTGTAATGGTGATGGAAATCAGCCTAGATCACTTCTTTACCACAACAATGGGAGACTAATTATTTGGGCTCAGTCTGCAAGAAAAAAATAAGGCAGGACAATCTATGTCTATCCTCAAGGATCCAGATGCCTGAAGCGTCTTATGGCAATCCACTAGTGGCAGAGAACCACTGTAGTGTCTTGTTTTCAAGAAAGGATCAGTTCCCTTTGACTCCCACTGTAGCATCTTTGGTGAATTACTCTCTTTTGAGATTTTCCTTCAGGTGGCTGGCGGGCGGGCAGGCAATTACCCTACACCTTCAAGAGCAGATGGTCTTTGATTGGTTGAACAACAATCATGATTTGTCTTCACCCCCAAACTGAAGCAGAAAGCTGCTTCCTGTTGCTGTCAGCAATTGTTTTTGGACTGTTTTTGAGATAATGAACACTCCCAGCTTCTTCTAATCCTCCTTATTACATAGAGCAAACTCAACTAGTCAGGAAATGGAACTGATACCATGTGACTTAGGTGACCAATCACAACAGGAAAGTTTGTCGGAAAACTTTTGTAAACATCTTAATACCAAAAAAGGAGGAGGAAAAGTACTGAAATTTCACAAATTTATTCATAAAATATCCAGAAATTTTTGACATCTTCCAACATTCTTTAGACATTTTTCATGCATCACAACTATCTTCAACTATGGAAAACATCAGTTTGGGGATCACCCACCCAAAAAAAAAAAAAAAAAAAAGTGCAAAATCTCAAAACTGGCAATCCCAAGGGAGGAAAGGTCCTACTCATTCAGGTAGACGGCCTTCAAAACTAAAAGGGTTAGTAATATGTCAGGTTCAATAAACCTCTCACAGTTTCCCATTTGTTATTTGAAGACTGGTCAAGTTATGGAAAAGGATTTTAATTCATAGTTCACAGATTTTAAAATAAAAATCAATAAAGCACATATTTTTCTATGAGTAATGTCCAGAGTTTTCCTCCTAAGTTACAGGTTGACAGTTTTCCATTAATTATATTGTCTTGAGACTATGTGATTGTGTTTTAATATGAAGAATTAATAAAAGGTATATGAACTTTTATTTATATAACCCCATAAGAAAGGATCAATGTTTTTTCCCCTCTAACTTTCTTCAGTATTTAGATTTATAATGAATTTAATTCTACAAGGAAGAGTATAATGACATGAAGAGATTACCCCTACCCTTTTTACCTCCCACCCCAGCAAAAAGAAAGGGAGGGGGGAAACCCCCCCTTAGAATATCTTAATTTATATTGGCTTCATTATTCTCTAGATAAAAGGCTACTCAACATAAAATGAGGACTCTGAGTTCAAACTTTTAAAGAATTCACATATTTACATCAATTTTTAAAAGGTTTTATAACTAATGAACTCGGATTTCTTTTGGCATGGCATAAAATCCATTTGTACAGTTTTTAATTAAAAATGCAGCCTATGCAATTAAAATTAAGGGTAGAGACTTCATCAGATGTCCTGTGAGAACCCCAGTCGAAAAAATTATGTTAATGCTGTATGTCCTAAAAGCATTCTCTGAATGTTGGAAACACTTTATGAGAAATTATTTCTGCCATACAATAAGGATTTATTTAAAGTTGATAATTAGGAGCTTTTAATTTTGGAGTGTAAGGACCTTGTTTATCACTAATCACTTTGGCATTTGCTATGTGTTTGCAAATCAGCAGTAGGAGCATTTAAACTGAGTAAAAAAAAAAGAAAAGAAAAGAGAGACCATACACTGAGTCATGCCCACGATCTATAATGCAAATAATGCAATGCATACGTAGACAGGGGAATTCCTAATGTGAATTTTAATATTTAAAGTAACCTGTGCTATTATTGAAAATATTAAGACACTTTTATGTTGAACTGATTAAAATTACATTTGAAATAACGAATGAAATGCGTATGCAAAAATATAAATAACCCCATTTAATATTTTGCCCTATATTTTATATAAAAGTGAAGTTTAATGTATTCAAAAGGTGCTAGATTGATAGCCTTAGGGAATGGACTTTGTTCTTTATCTATATAACACGCAAAATGTGGTCAACGGTGGGACAGGCTTCCCCACAGCCACAGTCTCTGAATTGAAACCTGAAGGGCAGTCCTCTAGTGATGATGATTATTTTTTTTTATAAAATGCTGTAGACATGCATGGAACTTTACATAAATGTAATAAAATACTGCGTGTTCCCTACCCTGAAGAGTGAACAAGTTAAATGATATACAGACAAAATCAAAAGGGAGGGGAAAATGGGGTGTGACACACAGTCGTGTAATTTTGTGTTCAAGTTAGGTTTACTTCATGGTGGGTCCAGGGATTTTCTCTTTTCTTTTTATATAGTTTAACATAAGATAGTGTTTTATATTTAGAATGGCAACAGGGGACCTGAGGTTTAGCAGTGAAAGGCAGGCCAATTTTAGTAGGAACTTAAAAGGGAAGAGTGAGAAAGTTTTGGTGATTTTGAAGTCTATTGGTTGGCATGGAGAAAGGGACAGAGACATGAATGGCAGACAGAGAGAAAGGGGTTGGTGAAGTGGGAGCAATTGGGAAAGTATGAATGAGGGAAAAGGACAGCACTACATGAAGGTGCAGAGTTGCATGGGGCATAGAATGTGAGGGTGAGGGAGTTTGGACCTTGATGAGGACTGAGGTCAGAAGCCAGTGAAGGGTCTCAGGCAAGTGGGGAATGTGAACAGAGGTGAAGAAATATAATCAGAGCAGCAGGCAATGAAGATAAGTTTAGCAGCAGTAGGCTGTATATTTTGGAGAGGTGGGAAGATCAGAAGGGAGAAGACTGCACAGTCCTGGCGAGGTATAAACAGGGCATAGACGAGAGTTTTGGCAGTGCTAGCATGACGTGGCAGAGATATAGTTCAGTCTGCTTGCAAAAGAATCTGCTGAGACTGCCAACAAGGGCACAGCAATTGTAAAAGTAGATTTTTCTGTGATGTGATGTGGACACACATGTAGAACTAAGCTGTGTCCACCAATTCACTAAACATAGGCCAGCGAACAGATCTCTTTAAAAAGGGAGTGACCAGTGCTAAAACCCATCTTTTGTATCATTTATATTAAGTAGTATTTCGAAGTGGAAATGTAATTGATTAAAATACCTTTCACTCAGACAATGAGCTTTCTGCAAGTCTTTTGACATCTCAGAGACATGAGTTTGGTTCTTTCAGCTCTGTTACTAGTAGACAGTAGGACTCATAAGCAGCAGTTTGAAGCTTTGGTATGGCTAGCCATCATTAGTCAAAAAAGAAACCCGGAGCTGAGTTATAGTAGCTCTTATCTTTAGAGAGGACAGTCAACAGCTCTGAGTTAAATCATAAACAGGGAAGTGCCTGCAGTGCACCAGCCACAGCTAGTATGCACCAGAATGTGTTACCTAGGGTTCTGCATGCAAGCTGATATTTATATCCAGTTTTTGACTAATGGTCTAAAATTTGGATAGAAACACAAATAATGGTCCTTATTCCGATCCTACTTTACACTGGTTTTACAGCACAAGAATTCCATCTCTAGCAATGCAACCATTCCTGATTTACACCAATATAAATCAGAGCAGAGTCAGGACCCAAAACTACAAATGTATCCAAAGACAACATTTTGCCCACAAACCTCATTTTTGTCCCTCCCTGCACCCACAAGCCCAAAGAACTACATCAGGCCCAGACCTGAGAGGCCTCACAGTCTGGGCCAAAAATAAATAGAAAAACATAATAAAATTTTAATGTGGGGCCTCACACAATATATAGTGCAATATGTAACTGAATGTACAAAAGATGAAAAGGCAGCCAAGATATACATTTTACCTATAACTCAAGAGAAGAACATAGAGAGGAAGTAAACCAAGTAGAAAAGAGAGTGAAAACCATTTTGTAAAATAATAATGCTCAGGAACTTCAAAATACCCATAAAATTACAGTACTAAATTACTGGTGCTCTGTTGTATACATTCTTTGAGTTCATCAGGATCACCTGGTGAAAGGCAGTGAAGGAGACAGAGAGGAAGAAAGTGAGGCCAGCATGAAAGAACCAACCACAGGAATATTGGAAACAATGGTCCAGATTCACTAGGGTTGATGCTGGGAAGTGTAAATTAGGAGCTTCTTGTGTCCAGGTGGAATTCATCCCAAAGGGAGGATGGCAGCCATGTTAGAAAGTTTTGACTGTACTTAGTGGAGGCAGTTTTAATTTATAGCTGGTGCCCCCATATAAGCCCTTGTCAGCAAAGGCTGGTGAAGGGGATTTGTGGCATCAGAGCATTCAGCCTTTACTATGCCTCTTCTCCAACACCACATACTTTTAGAAAACTGCTAATGCTCTGTGCCTTAGCCTTCTCACAGCAGAATTTGTTCTGCCTGGGCCCAGCACCAATTTGTATTTTGATTCATTCCAGAGTCATCCCTGCATTGAATCTGACCCAGTACCTGAAAAAAAAAACTCCTTACACAGCAATAAATCTAACTGAAAGAGAAATAGGTGTGCTTTTCTTTCTGTAATGGTACTTTTTAATCTTTTACTCCATATTTTGCTATCTTTCTGTTTAGTCTCTCTCCTCAGTCTTTGAGAAGGGCAACAATCCCTCTTTCACAGTCGACATCCCCCAACCCTCTCAATCTAACCCATAAAACCAAAGGAAAATCCGTTTATAAACCAACAGAGTGCACCTGAAACTGCAACCTACAAGTTTTGCTTGGTTTCTCCACAAACCTTGCCAGCTTTGAGCAAAACTATCTAAAAAAGAAAATACAATGCTTCAAAATTTCTGATCCCATTTGTTTTTCTGGCCATTTGGGGAGGTGAAGAATGATACTTGGTTTCCAAAAAAATAACACGCACAAATTAAATCAAGGAAAATAGGAGTTCCTTAAAAGATTTGTCAGAAAACATTTTCAGAGCCTTTGCTTACTTCAGCTGAAAATTTTGAGACCTATAATGCAAACCTATGACTGTCATCATGGTAACACCCAGGGCACTATGTCTGTTTTTCATTTGTTTGTTTTTAACCAACAATGCTTTGTAGATACACCTCTACCTCAATATAACGCTGTCCTTGGGAGACAAAAAATCTTTCCGCGTTATAGGTAAAACCGCATTATATCGAACTTGCTTTGATCCACTGGAGTGCGCAGCCCCGCTCCCCCCGGAGCACTGCTTACCGTGTTATATCCGAATTTGTGTTATATTGGGTCGCGTTATATCGGGGTAGAGGTGTTTTAATTTACATTTTATTATTTTCTTCTTAACATATAGTAGCTTCAGCTTTAAAGTTTCTTTTTTTTAATAATATCCATCCTAATTAGGAACATAGGAATTACATAGTGAAAGTGAATCATGTTGGTTCCAGTATCCTGTTCGTACACAGTTGCCCATACCAGCTGCTTCAAAGGAAGATGTGAGAAACTCTGCAATATGTAGCTCTGGAATAACTTGCCTTTAGGGAAAGTTTCCTACTAACCCCAATAGATAGAGCTTGAATTATACCCCTAACATGGGGTATATATCCCTTCCACAACTTCTATTTTTTGTAAAAAAAAAAAATCTATTATAATGTAATATTCTTGTTAGCAATATAAATAGCTATTTGAATCCTGCTAAGATCTTGGACTCTGATCCAGAAAAGGATCCATGTGCTTAACTTCAATGGGATTTTAAGCATGTGCATAGTTAGCACACACTTAGGTGCTTTGCTAAATCAGAATCTTGGCGATGGAGGAACTTCAGATTATTCAGGTACAGTTCAGAAAACTTCAAATGTTAATATATTTACCTGTATCTCTTTAGTCTGCAAAGTTGGACTGAAAATCTTAGAAGTAAAGGCATTTTTGCATAATGATTGGTACTTTCTACAATTGTTCCTGACAGAAATGCTATATAATTAACCCCTCTCATGGAACTTTGGAAATCCTGTTTCCAGTATCAAAATGTATCTAAAAGTTTATATTGTGTACCAATTATAATGAATGCCACTGTACTAAAGTAGAACAATATGGCCTAGTGGATGGCACCCTGGGAATCAGGAGAATTGAGTTTTAATCCCAGCTTTGCCACTAGTCTACTGTGTGATCTTGGGCAAGTCACTTAGCTTTTCTGTGCCTCAGTGTCCCTATCTGTAAAATGGGGATAATCACACTGGCCTCCTTTGTAAAGCATTTTGAGATCTATTGATGAAGAGTGTTATAAGAGCTACATATTATTATTATAATTAGTGGTAGTATTGAAGAAATAATTTACTAGGTTACCCCCGAATATACTTTTCCCTAGGAATATTAGTGAATTGATAATCCTCAAATATAAATATAACATGGACACATTAAGAGGCAGATATAATTTTTCTGTGCTGCCATTCCTATACTTACCATGCATGAAAGTAATGTACTGTCAAAATATAGAGGAATGGAATGCAGTGTATACTAATAGTGACTATATATTCATGAAGCAGATATAGTGCAGACTAAGCTTTTGCCCTACATTTTCTATACTCCGCCCCCATCCCCCCGAAACCTTGACCTGGAGAAATCACCTTCTGGCTGACAGGGGGTTAGGCAATATTTCAAAATCTGGTCAAGATTTTACAACACCAGATACTGTTTCATTCTCTGTGCTTTTTCTGAGCAAAGAATTTTTAACTAGGGCAAACTGTCAAGTATGCAGTGGTTTTGTAGGGAGGCTGCAAGCCAAGGAAAACTCTACTTAGAACACCACATTTATTGATAAAGACCCATACAGCAATAATTAGATGGACAAATTCTATAAAAATGGCTGGTCTGTAAAATAAAAAAAGGAATGGCTTGTTACTGTACACTCACAGTGATATGGTACAAACTTTCCAATGAGCATTCATACTGGGTTTGTAAAGTCTTTTATGTCTTTAGAAAAACGATACATTAACATGATGTTGCTTTGCCACATATTGGATATTTATGTAAAATGTAAATTAGCAAGGATGCATGTTCTCTTGAAGATTTTTCCCATGCTGGAATATTTTCAGTTTTCCTGCCAAGAACAGTGTTGCAATTTCTGGCATGCAAGTGTTGTAAGGTTTGTTTTTGTTTGTTTTTTTTAAACTTTGTGATACTTAGGAGCCACATTATTGCAATCTTTTGGAACTTCAATTTCAGTCGTCCAACAAAAGTTAATATCTTTTTCTTAATTGTTTCTGACATTTCACCCATTATTCCTTGAGCCTCCTCAAAGGACATATATATCCAGTAATTCTCTTGCAAAAGAGAGCGTGAGCTGCAGAAATGTAAACACCGCACTATGTGCTGTTAGAGCAATCAGAGCTCTAAAATATGGATTTAAGGCTCTAAAATGATGCAATCAAGAAAGAGAAAGAAGCTGATACAGTTGGTGTGGCAACTAAAGGAGTTAGTGATTTCTCTTCTTTCAGATATCCAGAACTAAACATCAGGAGCAATTAAAAAATTGTGGTCTTTTGTAAATTACTCCCAGTAGAAATCTTGGAAATCTTTCATTTTAGTCATTTCGGTCCACTGAACCATAAAGCTATTATGAATGAACAAAAATACTAGAGAGAAAATTGAAATACAACAGTAATTAACAATATGAATATATCAAAATAAAAATGAATTGGCAGGGTACGGTCATCAAATGTTTTGAAGCTGAATTGATTGACATACAAGTAAGGCATCTTTAATTTGATACTTTACTACTTACAAGTGGACAGAAGAGTCACTAGTATTATCTTTTTAAATGTACGCTAACAGTTCATTTTGATGGTTTTTGTCTTTTTAAAAAATTCAGTAGCTATATGCAACTTGTCCATTTTGTTTATCTTAGAAAAATAATAACTCTCATTTTAGGATCTTACTTTCTGTTACCATATGCTAAATGTCAACAAAGGATTATAGAAAAAAAATCATTGAAAATGTGCAGCTATCACAAATACAGATTTCCCTATGGGTTCTCTAATACTTTACAGACAAATGTTAAAGATTTATTGCACATGAACATCAAACATGGTTTTACTACAGTTCTCATTTGGATCAAATTGACACATTTTACATTCATTTTAGCCTAATGAGATTCTTTCACTACACATTATATTCCAAGTGACCTCGTGCATTAAATTTGTGGCATGGAACAAACCCACTGATATAACAAAGCCCTTTTCTTACCAAGTTTCTAATAAAAAAAAAGAAAAAAAAAACAATTTAACAAAATTATAAATCTTGAACATGCACATTTATTAATTGGTACTCAACAGAGAAAGAAATATAGTGCAGATTATCATATTACGCCCAATGTTAATTTTCACTGTTTATAGTTTAGAACTCTTTTGAACTTGGATTAGAACCTGAATATTTAGCAGTTCAGCCATATATTTTGATTGTTAAACTGACACCTTCCTCTTTAATAAAGGGCCTACTCCTGCATTTCTTACTCAGGCAAAACTGCCAGTGAAATTTTGCTTAAGGACTACAGAATCAGACCCCAAACGACCAGCTGAACCCACGCAGTTAAAACTAGGCCTTTCACTGCAATTTAATATGGAATCCTTGCCAACAGTTTTACACAATACAATATTTGCTTTTGCACATAGTGATTTTTTACAAAAAATCTGGCCTGGAAAATAATTTTTTGGATTATGGAAGTGATTAGTAATGGAATGTAAGTTTTTACCATTGTGCTGTAATATTGTGATAGAAGAAGGAAGCAGATGACCTTGAAAGGAGGTGAAAGGAAACTAGAAAATGTTAATTAAAATTATTAGTGCTGTTTGAGGTGCTTATCTTGTTTATTGCTAAGGTGTTGCTCCCTTCTGCATAATTAGGGGTAATTTTACTTACTTTCAAGTCTGTAATTTTAAATATCACAAAGTTTTATCTTCCAACAAGAAGTAATTCATTATTGGTTTGTATGTAACCACTTGATGTTTTAATCAATATATGCAACTTCCACAAAGTCTGTTATATTTGTCAAGAGTTTTTATACATCTTTTATAGTCCAGGATTAGGCATGGTATATGAAGCTGAAATCCCATTTGGTAATGAAATTTAAACATAATTCTGTGTTTATCATGTGGAGATATATATTTTACTTCATCTGTCCCTTTACATTTCCCTTTATCCGTGATTATTGGAGGACAATGATATCTGGAAAACAAACCGCAGTGAAGTTAAATCCATTTGAACACAAAGAGTTACTGTCAGTTAATCCTAATAGAGACAATACAGATATTTTAACTAAACTGCTTAAGAAATGAATATGTCTTGCATGCTTTCAATTTGTTTTAAATCCTAGTATGCTGAGCTCTTTGCTGTTGTCTAATATTTGCATAAAATATTTAATCTCACACTTTAAATTAATGATATTAAAGGTCTAAATGTTTGAAAACTGTTGTTGTCAGAACAATGTAATCTTTTCTCTCCAGACTTCTTCACATAATTATGGTGCCCTTATCCTAACATACTTATAACCTTCTTCAATATTGTCCTGCACTGAATGTACTCTGACAGTACTTCTCTTAATTCGGAGCCTTCTGCACTTTTGAGGCATCGAGGCAGTAAGAGGAATGGGGAGGAAAAGCCTTTTATTGGTCAGGACATGCAGGAGAATGAAACAGGGAGATGGGCATGCAAGGGGATGGATTGCAGGGGGATGGAATGTAATAGGAAGGCCGCCAATTTATTAACTTTTGGTTTAATGGGAGGAACAAACTCCCCATATCAGGCATTTATTTGGGATCCAGTGCAGTGTCAATCTTGCCTTGAAGGAAAAAATTCTTTCTGATCCCAAAAACTAACCATTGGTCAGACCCACATCATCTTGGAAATGCAGTTCAAAGTATACCTCCATTATAGGGCATGCAGTTGGGGCAGCAACCAGAGCAGAATGGCTGCTGCTTGCCCTCAGGGCTTCACAGACAAGAAGGGGAGGGTCATGAGAGACTATGAGCTTTCCCTCCCCCCTTGCCACAGACTGGCCAATGGCTAAAAAAGAGAAACAGAGAATTTTCTCCTTCTCTTTGGTTCTCCTCTTCACTCAGGCACACACAATCTCCGCCTCCATTTTGGACAGAGAAGGAGAGGGGAAGACCTCAGTGCAGCCAGCCCTGTCCATCCCTCCCACCTTCCTCTGAGGAGCCCTGGGGTTGTCATTTCTCTGCTAGTCTGATGAAACATTCCACTCCCCTGAGATGGGAAGGGGGGGTATTTTTCACTGTGCAATGTTTATAATAAAATATCACTATTCTTTTATCTTGAACAGAACAATTAATGATATACAGGGTATGTGAAGCCCCATAATTTTTCTGATCACTGGCATAGTGGTAAGAAAGAAACATACTATTGCCATGAGATTTTAATTAAACCATAAAAAACTGTAAAATGTCTACAGAGCACATATTAAAATAGGTGAGTAGCTTCAATTCATTTTCTTAAATTTACTGAACACTGAACATCTGAATGTTTGCTGGTTTAAGGGATGGCATACTCCGCAATCCAGATGCTGCAGTATATAAATGAACATATGTCTTTAATGTGCATGCTACATAAGAACAGACAAAGCTTTAGTAGACATAGCCCATGTTCAGAGAATAGGCTGATAATGAATATGAATAATAATCAAGCTCAAATCAGTAATATTCTGCCATATGTCCCTAGAACTTGATCATCTGAAAATGTAATTCACATTGCACATATTCAGTATATAGGGTAACATTTAAATATAATATATGCAGAGCGATATAGTCTGACCTCACATCATATGTCATGTTTATTTACTGATGTAATTTCTCTCTCTCTCTCTTTTCTGTATATGTCTCAGTGATAATATGTATAGAGCCTTTCATCATTTACTTTACAAACTTTGGGCCAAATCCTGTATGCTTCACTAGCTGAGTAGTCCCATTGACTTCAGTGAGACTACAGGCATAATCTGTTTTTATACAGATCCCAAGGAAGATCTGAAACATTCATAAAATTGGACTTCTAGAAAAACAGCTCTCAATTTTGATACAAACTTTGGATACAAGACCAGATACGAAATATGGGTAATGTAAGTTTCACATATTCAGTTGCACTTGAACTTGCATGGTTAAGGTGGATGGAATTTGTCCTTATGTAACAGATATATGTGAATTGCCTAAGTCATTACTAAACTCAACCTCTCAGGGGAGTATGGCAGATCTTTAACAACCTATAGCAACACTACTTACAACCTGCTGTATTATACAGTGGATAAGCCCTTCAGTTATTTTCCCAGGTCTCCCAGTTTATGTGGCAGAGCTGCAATGAATTAAGTGGCAGACAAGGAATTATGTAATAATTAATGGGAACAGAATTTTGCTCTGGCCACATTGTCTCCTGCAAACATCTCCCTCTGTCCTCAATTACTGTGGCTCCTTATGCTGCTGACTGCTCCTGTTACAGCACATTTCCAGCCAAGTACTGTCTCACCTCCTACAGGCTTCCTCAGATCCACAGGAGGGTTGCTGCTAAGAAGCTGCCACATGCCTTCCTTGTCTTCAGTATGGATAGTAAAACTTAACTCAGCTCCAGCTTAACTCAGAAACCCCCAATGACTTCTAAGAATTAGTGCTGGCAGGTTGGTAAATGTTCTTTTCATGGCTGCTTTCCTAATTCTAGAAGGGTCTCCCTTTCACTGCTGTCCTTTGAAAAGCAGCAGCACAGGAACAGGCCCAGGAAATTGTCACTTCACCTGGAGAAACCACAGGACAAAGGAAAACAATGGAGGAGGAAGGCAAAGAGGCAAATGAAATTCAAGAGCTGAAGATAGCAGTATTTGGAATGATTTATTTGGCACTAAAAGGGATATAGGTGGCAAGCTGGTGAAAGGACATATTACGTTGTCATATTCTATACATGGCCACATAATCTCAGTACACTGAATTTTGGACAGGAATTGAAGAACATTCCTGTAGCCTATTGGAACTACAAGGAGGATTTAGGCAGTCAATATTTGCTAGTAATCCAGCTAGGAATTGAATTTACTGTATGACACTTGGGTAAACACCTCTACTCTTGAAAGAAAAAAAGCCATAGAATATTTAATGACCATAGGTTGTCAGGATTTCAGTTTTTATGTCAAATTGAAAAACTGGTACATTTTTACAGAACAGTATCTCCAACACTGTCCTGAGACATTGAGTCACTGCTGATTCAGAAAGCAGAATGCAGCGCACTGAGTCACCAAAACCACTTTCTACAGCATCCTGTTCTTCCCATCCAAACAATAACCATGCTTATGCAAACATTTTCTCCAGTCCCATTTGGGTTCCCCAAATGAAGCCAAAATCTCAAAGCAAAAGTTATCTGAAATTACTGAGTTTCATCTACCTTGACCTCAAAAACATGCCAAGCCATGTTTTTTGTATGATTTTGACACAAAGGCATTAATCAGTGCAGGTTCCCTTCAAAGGTCTCAGAACAAAAGCAGACCTTTTAAGAAAACCTGGTCCAAGTTCTGAATTTGTAACAAAACTCAAAACTAGGGGAATTTTGTGTTGTTTGTTGTAAACATTTCACACAGCTGTAGTGACATCTAGTGGAGAATAAAACCTCTGTTAATGGCTTCAGCATTAAGGAAAATCCCATTAGCCTTTATTTTTTTAACCCACTGGGCAATAGTTTTCCACTGAAAACTTCAACTGCCGTCTGTGTGCCACTCATAGTGATTGAAAACGAGTTTCATAGTCCACAGAGGATTGTTCATGTCTAGAAATTTTTCATATCTGAAGGACCATTTGGAGTTTTCTTCAGGATATCCCACTATATCTGAAATAAACCAATAGAGAGTCAAAATGCACAGGGGGGAAAAATCTCTAACATCTAAATAACCCTGAAGACAACATGGTAGAATCCATTCTGATATCAATTACATCAGTGAATATCAGAAGTAACTCCCACTGAAATCAATATAGCTAAATTGATGTAAGTTAGATCATTACCAGATCATCCTTCTTCTATACTGTCTCCCTAGGCACCAGGTGGCTACCCTCTTCTTTTTCAAATCCCTACTCAGACCTCACTAAAGGAAATGAAGCCCACAAACACTAACCAGAGTGGGGCTACTCACATGAAAGATTTTTAATTTGAGTGGATAAAGGCCCTTTAGAGAGACCTCTCCTCTGGATTCCCCAGTGTACTTTACATTGTCCATCTTTGGAATTTTGCACAGTGCCAAGCATGCTATTAATACTTAAATAATGTTTTAAATTGTGAGTTTTGACACACACAAATATGTGCTGGAATAGAAGCTGATAATGGAAAATGTTATTCTGCAGATTTAAAGTGGTTGTTAACTGTCCTGGCTGAACCATGACAAGCTTAGGAGAAGCTCCTTCTCCACATGACCAACTGGTTTGATTGGGTCTCTCACTGAACTTGGGTGTGGCCACAAGGTGCAGTGTACACTTTTAAATGATGGAAATACACTGGATGATTTTTAAATTATTTACTTTGTTTTTTACTAGCAATTAGAAGTTTCGCGATCAAAAATAAGGTGCACATGCTTCTCAGGCCACAAAGAGCTATATTATAGCTAACCAGTTTTTCCTTAGTAGAGACAATGCAACAGAGAGATTCAGCAGGAGATCACTAATATTCAAAGCACTTTTACTTTCCATTTATTAAATAAACTGAACTGGGAGCATGAAACAAATCTTGATATACTGTTATTAATTATTATTTATTATTTATTTTATTTATTAATAATAAAGTGTCAAGGGAAGAAATCTACCATGCTGCAGTTTTACAGTGATGTAAATTATAATCTTTATAGTACTAAATTTTTGTTCTATAGTGATATTACTATTGTTGAAGGAACTTCATAACGTTCACATAAACCAAACCTCTTGCTGCAGGTGCTTATTCTGGAGTTCATCCAAACAAAAATCTAGGACATGTGGGTTTGTAAAATTGGGCTGAAAATATACAATAACATCATTTCTCACAAAGTTCCAGCACTACTTCTGATCCTGGACAGAGCCTGGAAGCACAGAGGCGCAAAACATCAAAAATAAACAAGAAAAAAAATTGGACCTTAAAAAAATTCAGTTTTAGTTTGCTTTGAATTTTGGGTGAAGGTTCAAGGAGTCACCCAACCTGCTACAGGGGCAGCTGTGAAGCAGCTGCTATTCTATGATTCGGTTCAGAAGCCAAATGCTGCAAAGCTATTCTATTCTGTTCTATTCTGTATAGGTTTTTATACTATTATCAACGTAGTATGTTGGTGCTCAGTGGTACCAGATGACAGAACAAGGAGCAATGGTCTCAAGTTGCAGTGGGGGAGGTTTAGGTTGGATTTTAGGAAAAACTTTTTCACTAGGTGGGTGGTGAAGCACTGGAATGGGTTACCTAGGGAGGTGGTGGAATCTCCTTCCTTAGAGGTTTTTAAGGTCAGGCTTGACAAAGCCCTGGCTGGGATGATTTAGGTGGGGATTGGTCCTGCTTTGAGCAGGGGGTTGGACTAGATGACCTCCTGAGGTCCCTTCCAACCCTGATAGTCTATGATTCTATGATTCTATATTCTATGTGAATGCCTTCCAATAGTGCTTTCAGCAAGGCGACTACACGTCTGTCATATGTTTGTTCTGTCATGCTCCTCCAGAGGGAGAAGCGTGTGCAGTGGAATGTCTTGTTTTGGTAGGGATTTTTGTTATTTATTTATTTATTTATTTATTTATTTATTAAATGTTCTTGTTGCTATGTGTTTATATTAGAGAAGGCACTTGCAAAGGAAAGTAGTGAGATTTGTGATGGTTTTTAGTTCCTGGAGGAGTTATTCCACAATGTTGGATCACCCCTGGGGAAAGTACTGTTCCCTGCACAGGTGAGCTTTACTCTTATTGTTGAGAGTTCTTATAATCGTAGAATCGTAGGACTGGAAGGGACCTTGAGAGGTCATGTAGTCCAGTCCCCTCCACTCATGGCAGGACTCAGTATTATCTAGACCATCCCTGACAGGTGTTTGTCTAACCTGCTCTTAAAAATCTCCAATGTTGGAGATTCCACAACCCTCCTAGGCAATTTATTCCAGTGCTTAACCACCCTGACAGTTAGGACGTTTTTCCTAATGTCCAATCTAACCTGACCTTGCTACAATTTAACCCAATTGCTTCTTGTCTTATCCTCAGAGGTTAACAAGAACAATTTTTCTTCCTCCTCTTTGTAACAATCTTTTATATACTTAAAAATTGTTATCATGTCCCCCCTCAGTCTTCTCTTCTCCAGACTAAACAAACCCATTTTTTTTCAATCTTCCCTCATAGGTCATGTTTTCTAGACCTTTAATCTTTTTTGTTCCTCTTTTCTGGATTTTCTCCAATTTGTCCACATCCTTCCCGAAATGTCGCACCCAGAACTGGGCACAATACCCCAGTTGAGGCTAATCACCGTGGAGTACAGTGGAAGAATTACTTCTTGTGTCTTGCTCACAACATTCCTGCTAATACATCCGAGAATGATGTTTAGGTTTTTTTGCAACACTCTTACACTGTTGACTCATCTTTAGCTTGTGATCCACTCTGACCTCCAGATCCCTTTCTGCAGTACTCCTTCCTAAGCAGTAATGTTCCATTTTGTATGTGTGTAACTGATTGTTCCTTCCTAAGCAGAGTACTTCACATTTGTCCTTATTGAATTTCATCCTATTTACTTCAGACCATTACTCCAGTTTGTCCAGATCATTTTGAATTTTAATCCTTTCCTCTAAAGCACTTGCAACCCCTCCCAGCTTGGTATCATTCACAAATTTTATAAGTGTACTCTCTATGCCATTATCTAAATCATTGATGAAGATATTGAACAGAACCGGACCCAGAACTCATCCCTGGGGGCCCCCACTTGATATGCCCTTCCAGCTTGACTGGCAACCACTGATGATTACTCTCTGGGAACAGTTTTCTAACCAATTATGTGCCCATCTTCTAGTAGCTCCATCTAGATCGTATTTCCCTGGTTAGTTTATTAGAAGGTCATGTTTATGTTTATTGTGCCAGAGGAGCGAAATTGTTGACCATGGACTTCATCCTGGAGCTTTATAGTGAATCCCTTATGTTCTCTCTCTCTCTCTTTCTTGTTTTTATTTTTCTTAATGTGGGGGGAGAAAAAGTTTATACCGACAAATGCATACTTTGCTCATTGTAGATGGGGAAACCAAACAAATTATTTTCCCAGCTCTGCCACAGTCTTTCTATGTGACCATGGGCAAGTCATTTTAGCTCTGTCCTTCAGTTTCTCCATCTGTAAATATGGCTAAACATTGACCATGGGTCACTGATGGCCTGCGAAGCACATGTTTGTGATCCAAGAAGAGCTACATGGTTATATTATGCTGGATCCTCTTGCTTATTTCCAGCTACCAAATTACTTTAAAAGACATCTAAACATGCATTAAATACTCTTCCATGAAGACAATTGTTTTAGTTACCACAGGGATGTCATACCCTCATGAATGGGAGAGAATGTGGTCTCAAGACAATCTCCACACTAAAATATCATCCACACTAAGAAAAAGTTTGAGAACATTTGGGATAAATAATAGCCTACCTCAGAGGAGCATTGTGGGGCTAAATTCATTAAAGTTTGTAAAGCACTTTGAGATCTTCAGAGGGAAATGAAAAGTATTATATTCCTTTTTGATTTCCTCCAGAAATGTTTGGAAAAGCCTCGCAGTTGTGTACATACTCTGTATTGAAATCACTATTTATTTTATTTTTGCTGCTTTAGTGAAATAGTGAAAAATACCTCATCTTCATAGCTATAATTTGCCACAGTTTTTGCCAATGAAAATGCATTCCATTTAGCAAAGACACCACTTGAGCTTCATAGTGCATGTGAAGGCATTAAAGTCAAAGGGTACATTTCACTTAGTTGCAGTCTATTTTCATGGGCTGCATCTTACATGATTAGCAGTGTCTGGCTGCAGTTCGGAGACACTGGAGAGAAAGGGAGGTCAGGTGGGTGTCTTGGGAAAAAATCAGACAAATACTATAAAATATGTGCAGTTAAGTGAGGAAATCAGCATCTGCTAGCTCTTTGTTTTCTTTCTTGTTTTTGGAACTGGAGGAAATATTATGAGCACATTGTTTTCGGTTTTATTATAATTCTGAATGGAGAAACTGATGAGGATGAAGATGGAAGCTTAGGGAATATGAGTATGAAGCTACTAGTGACAACAAAATCTATAACAATTTAGTGATTACTATAACCACAGGGAGGATTAACTACTTAGGGAGAAAAAGTACCAGCCTTTGACTTTTTACCATCAACAGCTACAAAGCTCCCCCAGTAAGAGTCCTTTGGTTTCAAAAAGGAAGTAGACGCAGGAGTTATAAGGATTGGTACATACATCAGTGGCAGCTGTAGTAGGCTTGTGATTTCTCCTTCTTCCACTAATAACAGACAGTAGAGGAAGCAGTAATCAACTCTCATGTCATCTTAACATAAAGATTTGTCTCTTTCCAGCAGCACACAAACAGCTGGTACTCACCTGTATTCTGAACTGGCATCTCTCTGAAGCTGTTACCTACTTCCAGAATATCAGCTTTTGTATTTTTTAAAAAGTAAGTCTCTACCTTTGATCGTTGCAAAGAAACCCTCAAAAATAGGAACTGAATGTAACCAATGCAGAAATGTCTACATGAGTCTTCAGAGAACCTGGAACAAAAGCACTGAGAGTTTTGAACTGCCCCATTTATCTCTGTGAGGTGTTAACTCAGATGACTAGTGATGATGATTTAAATCTCAATGTGAACTATTTAACTCTTTCATGTAAGAGGAGAGGGAGGATCACAGATCTGCATAGTTTACTGTGAGTGACATCTCATATTGGGGACCCAAGTGGGTGACATTTGGGAAATACCACCACTTTTTTTTTTTTTACCAGTCACAGAGCCAAGCCCAATGAGCCTAGGGGAGCCCCACCAACTGGAAGCCAAGCAGAGCTCTGATTTGTTTAACACCTTGTTTGTGTGGCATCTCATTTTGGTGATTCACATGAGTAGAGCTTGGGAGAATACTACTACATCCCCACTCCCGCAATTCTGACCCTTGCTTTCTGTCAAGCCACCTGAAGAGACTGTGAATTGATTTGGGGCATTTTGAATTAAATTTATAGAATGGCAGGAACCATCTTCAGTCTAGCTCTGTAAAAAACCCAACAACAAGCCAACAAAGAAGAATTTGTTGATTCCTTGTAGCTGGTATGTTCTTTTATTTATGTGAGAGCCCATTTAAACCCAAAGCTATCCTCTCCAGTGATGCCTGAACCTCCAAAAGGACCAAGCTTCTCTTTCCTCTTTGGACATTTCTGCTTTGCATCCTGCCATCGCTGATCTGGTCTGATCTGGCCTAGCTCAGCTTCCCTGTTACTACAGCCATTCTAACTCTTTAAAAATTTCTTCTGTGACCTATAATTAATATTGGGAATACAGATAGAACTAATCATCACTTAAACTAGGAGAAACTTTTCACTTTACAGGAGTGTGGTTAGAATAATTAATTAATGAAAAAATGCTTTGCTATCATCAGTGATGCCACTATATATATGTATTAATATAACTTTACATCTGCTTTAGAGAGCTTACTTGATATATTGTTCTCAATTTCTTGATGTTTATACATAAGAATCTAAAGCCAAGACATTTCCTTTGATATTTGTCATATCTGCTGCTGTGGGAATCCGGGGCACAATGTCAATTTGAAAAGTTTGTGTGTGATTTAGGCCACCACAGAATTACTGTACATTTGAACTTGCTAAGTGGGAAACTCCAGTTTCCCTTCTCACTGGTAGTGTCTCAGCTCAAGTGGGGACTTGTCCCAACCAGGCAGTAAAGAGTAAGGGGGATCAAGGTCAGACATTGGTAATGCTTACATTTTGAAGGTACGTACTGTTCTTTTAGGTTCCTATTCTGGAAGATACTTAACAACATGCTTAACTTTAAGCTTAAGTCCTTTTGACTTCAATAAGACCTAAACCTGTTTATGTCCTGTCCAGATTGGTGTCCTTATTATCAAATAGACTGCTGAAAAAAATACTATGCTGTGTGAACTAAGTGAGCAAAAAGCAGAATGTGAAGTTTGTGTAGAAGCATCCTGAAGAACTGGAGCTGTCTGAACCTTGTGTCAAAAATATTTCATGTGTGTTTATGAGCAGGTGTAACATTTACATCATTCTTTTAGGCAGAGGGGGAGCTCACAGAAATGGACAAGTTTTCAAAATGGCACATGAGAATCCCTCCTCTAGTCCCATTAATGATACCCTGAAGGGAAGAAAATAAATTCTGGATCTGATTTGTGTAAGTGTCTAAAATGGAGTGCACCAAGAGACTGTGTAAGTTCTGTAAGCTATTCATGTTACCTGTGCTTTTTACACCTAAATGTACTGAACTCGGGCACTCTGCATTCAGGCAAAATGATGTCAAAGAGCGTAAGCAATGGGTACTGTAGGAATAAAACAAAGCATATTGTGCTTGGCCTATCTTGTAAAAAGATATGCATTGAAAAGGAAAACAATTGAACTAGCATAAGTAGAAAAAGCATAGTTGAGTGTCTTGTTGTTTTGTTGATAGAAAGGTAGAAAAAAATAATTGCCAGCAATTTGTTCTGCCAGAAAATCATGCTTGTGACTATTTGCGGCAGGGTAGCAGAAATATCCTAGGCACATTCCTGACCTATATACTATCAAATTATTTCTGCTTTATGTTAGCCTCATTATCAATAATCTGTAAAATGCCTATGATCTTAACAAAATGAAAGCATATTGCAACCTGGAATCCATTGTGTTTCATCTTTTGGTTTATCTCCTTTCGCAGGGTTGTTATTTAGACCGAGTTAATATTAGTATTCTCTATGAGCATATTCACTTCCATGAACCTGATATCGTCACTGTGAGCTAGCACCCATAGGACACCATGACACCAATCATATGACATATGGTCATGGGTTGAGGTATAGCCGTAGGCTATATGAAAGGTAGTGAGGAATTACCAGCTTGTACTATTTTGTTCCACAGGGAAGTGTGGTGGACTTTTTTTGTTACTTAATCAGCCTTATGTCCCATGGTTGCTGAGACAGGGAAATTTCATAGAAAGCCTTCTTGAAACTTCATAGTAAACGCCAGAGAAAATGAATTGTGGTGAAAGTAGCCCTTAGTGTAAAGGGTTTGTACAGTAAAATTAACAGGTTAAGGCTAAATCTCATGCTATCTTAGCTTCTTAATATATGGGCCCTATCCTTTGTCAATACACACAAAACTTTCCCATTGTTTTTATTGGAAGTTTGATGGCAGAAGCAAAAGGACTATATTTTCAAAAGTGACTACTCATTGTGGATGCTTCCGTGCCTGAATGCCCAACTTGAGACATCCAGGGCCATTGATTTGGAAGCCATTGAGAAATGAGAGTGCTCGGCATCCAACAGGAGCTGCCCAGTAAGTTTCAGGATTGAGCCCAAGCTGAGCTTCTTATGGAATTGTAAGCATGCATCCAAGTCATTATGGCCCAGATCCCAAAAGGTATTTAGGTGCCTATCTTCCACTGGAGTTAGGTGCCTAAATACCTTTGGTATATGGGCATATTTGTTGAAATTCACAATATTGATTTTCCCAGTGCATTCAAATACTTTAGTCCATGATGATTAATATCAAAGACTGTATCCTAAATCAGTGGTTCTTAACTAGGGGCCTGTGGCCGACTGTGGGGTCCCAAGCAGGTTTCAGGGGGTCCACCAAGCAGGGCCGGCATTAGACTTGCTGTGGATCAGCGCAGAAAGCCTATTGCATGGGGCTGAAGCTTGGGGTTCCAAGCCCCACCACCCAGGGCTGAAGCCGAAGCCTGAGCAACTTAACTTCACAGGACCCCATGTGGCATGGAGTCCGGGCAATTGCCCTGCTTGCTACCCCCTAATGCTAGCCTGGCCTTTTATATGCAGAAAAACAGTTGTCGTGGAACAGGTGGGCTTCAGAAAGAAAAAGGTTGAACCTCTGCCCTAAATAATGTTGAGAAAACTTAAATTTACTAAATAAATGGTATGGATGTAAATTTAGGGCCCAAATCTGCCACAAGGAGTAAGGGATTATTGTTTATGTATGCGGATGACAGAATTGAGCCCTTAGATGTCATGACCTTTAACCTCATTCAGGTTAGTTTATCTACTATTGTATTGCTGTTTTTTTAAATGAAAGAGCACATGCTGTAGTACTATCAATAGTAACAGCTGCACATAATATATTCTTAGGCTGAAATATAGTTGTAGCATTTGGGGGGGGGGGGGGGAGAATTATTACTCCAAAATTGGTAAAACAATTCTAGCCACTATAAGATCTTTAAAAGCCAGAACACTTCTAAAACTGTTTTACAAGTGCGCATGGTGAAACTGAAGCAAATATTACTGTTTGTGAATGAAATAGAAATTAGTGCTTTTGTGTTCACCTGTAAGTTTTTCTTTAAAGCCAGTGATTGCATTTGAAACCTGCAATTCTCAACAAAAAGAGAAAAGTTCAGTGCTGATTGCTGGATATTTGGACCTCCCAGTGCAAACATTAACTGGCTGAGAGGCACTCTGGAATGTAATGAAGGAAACAATACTGGGAAAGGAGCCAAAAGCAGAAACACTGGCGCCTGGAACCTAGGGATTTGCCTCCTAGTAATAGGAGCTGAACGAGGCCCAACACTTCTGTTAGGCTGGAAATGACATACTGTGATCCTTGACTTAGCCAAAGGGATTTTAAATGGAGGAAAGAGCTGGCAAGACAAAATCTCCTGCACTTTTCACAGTGTTTTCTAAAACAAGCAAAGGAAATAAAGAGAAAAGACTGAAGTCTATTACATTTGATCCAGTTAAGGCAAGAGTGGAAGCTTTTTAACTGCTGTTATTATTTTTTGTACTTTCTCATCATGTCACACCACCCAGAAAGCACAGACATAAAGCAGAAACTTGAAACTGCTTTCATTCAAGAAGAAGGGCACCCCAACATTGCTTTATTGACAGGAGGTCTGAAAAAACTGACAGCTGCAGAAATTGTACAGTTGAAGTTCAATTCCCAGGAGCAGGAACAATATACCGATGGTATTAATTCCGTTTGGAATTGTTAAAATAAGAAAAGGTTATGGGCTGAGGAAGGGACCTGATATTTTTTTTCTTGCAACAAAGGCGAACCTTCCTTCTTCCCTTGTGTCCTTGGACTGTCATCTCCAACCTTTTGAAACTGTATCTGATTATCCATGTGGCAATTAATCATAATTAAGCAGGCTTGAGATTTGGAAAGGTACAAAGAAGGTGGCTATAGATCTGGCTTTTGTCCTGAGTAACCTCTTTTTTTCTTTTTGGCTGCTGAACCTCTTGTTTGGAGCCATAAGTGAGAAACTTTAAAAAAAAAAAAGAGAGAGAGAGTGAGAGAAACAAATACCTTTTCTCTCTCTCTCTCTCTTTAAGATCATAGCAACAAATGTCTTAGTTGTTCCTTTCTTTCTCTTTTTGGACATTATAACCCCTACTAAGTTCCAGCAAACTTGGAATCAGTTAGTTTCCAAGAGGAAGCTAGGTAACAAATTACCTTTCTAATGCCAAGTGATTTGGATCCATTCTTACAAACCAGATTTTTTCAATTTATTACAGGAAAACATTCAATCATTATATGCTGGCACTCTAGCCGGGGCACATGGAATACCATTCTACCCACTCCACCCACATTGAGCTTTTTAAAGGCTTAGTAAGCCCAGACTGTCTTCTTATTAAATGTTTTATATATTTATAATTAAAATACTGAGCTGGCATTAGAATCATTTTAACAGATGTAACCTGACACAAGGCTTTCTCTACCCAGGGTCAGGCTAGAAAACAATGGGTTCTTTAACTCCTGCATTCTGCTCAGATTTCTGTTTGCACATGGGTCCAATTTGTCCCATTTATGATTAGGTTTAAGTAAGTTGATGTGCTATTTATTTAGGAGAATTGCCATTTCAGACTATTACCATATTTCCCTACAATATACATTACAGTGTGGTCTATGGCTGTACTGTCCATTATTGGGTTATTACAGAACAAACTATGGTCCCAATTCACCAAAACAACAACTAACTTGATGCAGGCATTAAGTGATTTATTACAGAGCTTTACATTGGAGTTAATGTGCATATGGCACACATAAGCAAATCAAAACAAAAAACAAACAAACGAAAAACAGCCTAAAGGATTACAGGACCACGTGGTGGCATGTGAAAGGGACTTAAATGTCTGTGTAATTGATTTAAACTTCAAATATGAACACTACCCTGGGAAACCTGAAGGGGCAGGTTCTGTCACCCTTACTCACTCATTTCAAAGGGACTACCGCTCAGCATGAGTAAGGGTGGCAAAATCAGGCTCATAGTTAGAAGAACTCAGAAACACCCCATCAGTTAACAACCTCGCCTTCATTCCAGAAAACCCAGATACTTAATTTTTCTCTGTTATTAATAAAATATCCTTGCTTCATCTTTGACATAGCACTGAACCAGGAGTGGGTGTAATTTATAAGAATTGGTCTAAAATATATGGCTGTTTCTTTGCACTCCCCCTTGCCTGACACAAATGTTTACCCCTCATTTAGTTGAACACATTTATTGAAAACCAAAAATACAGTTGAGTAGCTCTCCAGCTCCCCCCAGCTGTGGAATTCTCTTCTGATCCCTTGCATTCAGAGCAAGTCACATGTCATAAAGTCCCATACACTTTCCATACATGGCCAACTGCCACTCCTACTCCTCTTGCTCACCCGAGCTGACTGCTTTAGTGTGTGATGAATGGGCAAATGGCAGCTAAACTTTGAGTTTAGAGAGACTTTGACACTGAAGTTTGAAATTTGTTTAAGCAGTTATTGCACCCCTAGAATGCGTCTGTTTGTTGGATTGTTGGGGGTTTTGTTTTGTTTTGTTTTGTTTCTGTGTGTGTCTTCATAGCTGGAAACACATGACCAACAGCTGGAATTCACATAATAATAATTTAATAACCACAATTCTGATGCATGCCAAAAGCTACAATAAAATGGTGGCAAAGGAGAAACAGCCATATCACAAATGCTGTCTTTCTGGAAGACACGAGGTTCTATTTTCTCACATGTAATTAAAAAAACAGTCACTCTTTCTTCAGTTTAGACATTGGTGATAGGGGATGCTATCAGGTTACAAATAATCTTTTTAAAAAAGTCTTTAAATTGGTTTGTTACTGATAATGCCCATGATATCCCACTGAGATGCAAATGCTTTTTTGCAAATTGAATGTGGCTTACTCCAAGTTTGCAACTTGTTTTATGCTCATTTACATGCAAATGGTGCAATTTGGCTGAGTATTCTGGAACTTGCTGGCCCTATGAACCAGCATGGTGACCACAACATGCTCATGCAGTGTTCTGAAAACCTACATGGTGTTACCAGGACTCCAGGAGAAGCATGTGAGATGAGATGTCAAGTGTCCTGCGGTGTTGTATAAGGAGCCTAAGTAGCCTTCGTCAGGTTGATAGAACGTAAGTCATAATGAGATGCTTTATAGAAACAGAGGGAGTGTTGAGGAAAAAAAGGCAATATAGGAAGTGATGCTTAAGGAAGCATAAAACAAGTGGTACAAAGGAAGGTAGCTGTCAGGAATCAGGACGTGCAGCAAAGCCAACTACCTGATTGGCTTCAGTGCCTGATTGCTTGGAAGGATCAGCAGACCAGCTCTTAAGCCCAGTAACAGCCACAGTTCAGTGGGTGTACAAAGCATTTCCCCACAGCTGTGCCTGCTTGTTCCCAGCCTTGCTCTGCTGCAGGCCCTAATTCCTGACATTAGCTTTCTCAGCCCTGTGATGAATTTTAATCACAGCAGCATCAGAAGGCCATGTAGGATACCCAGGTAGCAGGATGGGAAAGAACAGGAAATACTGGCACATTCCAAACACCACCTAATTTACTGCATTCCAAATGCTGGCTGTTGAAGAAATTCACCATGTAGATCAAGGTCATGCCCATGGAAGGTCCACAAAAGTATCCCAACTGCTTCTACAAGTAAAGGTCCCAGGGTAACAGGCAGCACTGCACACCACACAACCACCACCCTAACAGATTGTCAGGAAAAAAAAAACAGCTGGAGGTATGAATATGCTGCATAGTGGACACCAACTGCAGCTCATAGGTGACATATATACTATGTTAAGTTAAAAGTTGTCAAGAAAATCATCATTCCTAGTGGGAATCAAACTCACAAAATACACCCCCACAACTAGCTACAGTTTGCACAGCGTTCTGTGCCACCATCATAGCCGTGGCATGATATGAGATATCAAAGATTTGTCTGCAATTTCCCTCACTGCTGCTTTTGCAGATGCTCCCTATTATTTCTTACGGTATTTCGTATGTACTTTCTGTAGCCATTGTCAGTCTGCTACATATGAGTAAACCACTTTTCTTGACTGTCTTGGTTGCAAGCCACTCACCTAGCAAGTCACTTCTAAGCCTGATTCAATTTACACTTACACACCACATGATCCCTTTAATAAATTATACTGGGGCCCAAAATGGGTAAGGGAATGAATTTGGGGCTATGTCATGGCTGGATTCCATGGGGCACATACTCCTTTTCATAGAGAACCTCCTCATATTTGACATCTCTCCTCCCTAGCTCCCCCAAACCACAGATCTTGGGCCACCCACAGTGAGCACAGCTGGTTCCCTTTCTTCTGTTAAACACAGTTCCTGAAGAGATACCACATAGGTTTTGCCAGTTCCTGCCCTGAAGCCCCACCTCAGAGAGAGGGGGGTTCAATGTATGGAGGGGAAATTAGTGCTGGTTGAAGCAGCAGCAACTTACAACTAGATGAAAATCCATTCAGTCCCCTGAAGAGCATGCTTTGTAAAGCAGCAGCTCCTCAGCTCTGTTTTTCCAAAGCCATAGCGCCCCTTCCCCAGTGAGGGGCTTCCCTAATGCCAGCCACTTCGCATCACCTTCCTGTAGGTTAGAAGCCCATTCGCTACATTTTGCTGCCTACCAAACTATGTTGCAATGGGTCGCATGCAGCTCAATGGCAAAAGTAGTTATGATTTGGAATGCTAAATGAAAATCAAAAGAGATTCTAGTCCTGAGTTTAGTAGTCTATAAGGTCTGGTAATTGTGCTTATGTTTAATGTGGGTTTTAAGCTGAATAGTAGATAGACCTCTCCAGCAAAACATTGTGGCCCGAAGCCACGCTATCTCAGCTTGTGATCTTGTCAGATTTCATAAATTAAGCAGGATGAGCTTAAGTACTTTGGTGTGAGACTTCCAAGAGTATCAGAAGTGCATTAGAACAAGGGTGCTAATGATTCACTAAGTGTCATTATTCTCTCTGAATCAGTAATAAACAAATGCATCTGTCTGGTGAATACAGTGTTGATGATATTAGTTTTGCAGAAGAGATATAAAACCAAGGACCTCTTGGTGCCTGATTCTGATCTCAAAGACAAACTTGAGTGATTCTCCTGAGTCAGTCATTGGAGCCAATGGATTAGTAAAAATGTATACCTGTGTTGCTGAGAGCAGAATTTGGTCCATTGTCATTATAAGATTCCATTGCATTTTCCACAAGAGCAGAGGGATTAACTCTGGTGTGTTGGCCAAATTCAGGTTCATTTATTACATCCACCTACACAAACATCTCACATAATTTTGAAAGGAAAAATTATTCTTTACTTTCACTTCTAAATATTGTTTTATAATGTTGGTGGGGAAGAATGGCGGCCATCTTCCACCACAAATTTGAACTGTGAATGTATAAACTCTACATAACACTTTGGAAAGCAGTTTTAGATCATCAAGATAAATTGAGATGTTATATTTTTGTAATATTACTGCTACATATAGGAGCATTTTTTCAATATTCACTAAGAATGAAAAATGCCATTTACTGAAACACTGACATCTAAGAACCTAATCACATGAACCAATATACAATTGTTGTTCAGATAATTGTCTGTTTATTCTTGGCTTGCAGTAAGGTTGTGTTGGCTAGCACCTCTGGAGGCAAAGACTTCCAGACATTGATTGCCCTGTGACAAACCCCTCTTCGGAGATTTGTCCTGTGTAATTCGATCACTGGGAAGAGAAAGTGGACTCAGCAATATCTTTATAAAATACTTGGCATTAGAAAAAAGGACTGAATAAGATATTCAGAAACCTATTTGTACCCTATACAGATGTATGTAAGTAAAAACAAGTCTGTGTACAGTACGTCACTTACTTCCCTCTAAAATGCCACTCATTTGTGCTACCTGAAATGCTCTGAGGATTTGAACAGACTCACCACATTAGGTAGCATGAATGTGGAAGCCTTTTTGGTTATTCAGACAACAGTAGATCTCAGTCCTTGGTCTAATTCTGAATGCCTAATTGTCTCCTTTAGTTTTTCTGCCTTATTCTTGTCACTATCACTGGAGCTGAAGCCTTGAAATGCCTGCATCCACATTAGTTTAGGACTCCTTCCAGGTCGTTTGGAATTCAAGCTTGGAACTTGATCCAGACAGAGAGCCACATAATGTAGAGCTAGGAGAACTTGGGAAAACCTGCTTGGCAAGCTAACCCTCACCCTTCCTCGGTTTAAAAAAAAATCATATTTATATATAAAAGAATCCTAAATTCACCAAGCTTTTGAATTTCACATGAGTTTGATTAAAGTAAATGAGGAATTTTAAACTAAGAGGAAAAAAATCAGGGCAGCAAGAAAAAACATGTTGTTTTTTAATTATGCTATGGACTCGTTCTCTAATGGATTCCCCCTCCCAGCTCACCCTGAGCACAGCAACTGGCATGTGGTGTGTTCTGCAGATGGATCAGAAGTGGCACAGATAGAGCCCTACACTGCTGGCACACAGATATTTGAGCTTGCGCTTGCCAGCTAGACTGATTTTCAGGGAGATCACATACAGTTGCTGTATGGGGAAAAGGGAGGAAAGAAGTCCATTGGCACTAGTAATCCTTAACAACAGGCTCAAAGCTTCAGCCAGAGAGACTACACTCATTTCTTGTTCCTTTTTCAACATGGTAGCAGGCTCACTGCCTCAATGTTTGTTGTAGCCGTGTTGGTCCCAGGATATTAGAGAGACAAGGTGGGGGAGGTAATATCTTTTATTAGGCCAACACAAGCTTGTGTTTTATGCTCTCAGTAAATTTTATCTGTTTAATTTTGTCTGTGTAGCGTTTCTCACAATAGGGAAGACATAGGACTCAGCAGTAGACAACATTAAGGAGACTCTTTATGTAGGCTGCTGGGCACACCCAGACCCTGCAGTTCCCTGGCTCACTAGCTCATTGAGGGCCTGATCCAGAAAGATCCTGTGGACCTCAATGGAAGCAGAAGGGGCTTAGCATCTTGCTGTATCAGATCCACACTGAGGAACAAAGCTTGTGGTACATAGTGCAACACAGTCTATTTCTAAGTCCTGTCCCATTGCTGACTACACTACAGATCAGCTTCTTTTTTTCAGGTTTGTTACCATTTTTATCTTGGTATGTCTGATGGTTTTGTTTGTTGGTTGTTTTTTGTTTGTTTGTTTGTTGTTTGACTGGGGGGGGGGGGGATTTAAATGATGTCTAAGGTCTGGGATCAGAACTGTGTTCCTGTGTTGAATCATGGCTTTTGCCAGCAGCTTTCCCTGCGTGATGTGCACAGACATTTTCTTACTTGATTAAAATGAGTCCTCTATTTGGTCTGAGGAACTTGAGCTCAAGGGAATGGTAAAATTACCTGACTGGCGAATCTGGATAACTTGCATGTTGAGAGGCGAGCAAGGCAGAGTTGTATTAGGAAAAGCAATCAGCAGGAAGGTGTAAGCTAACTCAACTTTCCAATGTGTCATGTACACCATATTTAAGTTACTCTACCAAGCATCCAATATTCCATCATCTCCTTCCAGTTCTCAGATTCTGCCTGTCTAGGCTCACAGGCTCCTCCTCAGGACTTCCCAGAGGCCTTTCTATGCTGGTGGAGCTGGTATAGAGGTGCTAAAAAGCTGGCATATCTCTCCAGTTATGCTGGTCTGCTGCCATAGTTCAGAGAAGGTCATGGCAGAAAAGTTTAAATTAGAGAAGCCCCTGGGATTCTGCCAAGGACTGCAATCCAGTATCTGGTAGTCCCTAAACCTAAGAGGAGCAAAGGTAGCAGAAAGCCACCGTTCTCTTCAGCCTCCCTGAGTGTAAGAATGGAGAAAGTGAAAAGTGGGGCCATAGTCTTGAACATCTCCTTGAGATTCATTATGGGAACTGCCACTGGCACTACCATGTGTAATATGTGCTGCAAGTTCTTGTTATAGTTACAATAGTTACTGTTATTCTTTTTTTCATTGGAAAAGAAAAGGATACATGTGAGTTTTGTGCAATAATTTTACTAATTCAGCACGACACAGTGAAATCCTAAGTATTGCTCTCCCTTTTGTGGGTTTTAGGTGTGCCAAACACAACACACATAACCTTAGATATGCCTGCTGAATCAAAGTAGAAAAGGGGCCATGCATACCAATATTTAGGAGTACTGCCAATAGTTGGGTGTGGTGTTTTGTTTGGTTTCCTATGCTGATTCTGTGCTTTTCTTCAGCAAGCATCCTGCTGCGTAGTTCCCAAGCACCACCAAATATAACAACATGCAAGGGCTGAACTGGAACAGCTATGGGTGACTTAGTGAACTGGTACTTTTATCTGGAGGCAGATCCTTATCAAAACCTAACCTCCAGAGTCTAAAACAGTGGTAGGCAACCTGCAGACCACGGGCCGCATGCAGCCCTTCAGGGCAATCCGCTGGTGGGCCGCCAGACAGTTTGTTTACATTTGCACGGCCGCCCGCAGTTCCCAGTGGCCGCAGTTCTCCGTTCCCGGCCAATGGGAGTTGCAGGAAGTGGCGGCCAGCACGTCCCTGCTGGCGGCCCACCAGCAAACTGTCTGGCGGCCCGCCAGCGGATCCCATGGGCCACAGGTTGCCCACCACTGGTCTAAGAATTCATGAAAAATAAATTAATCCTCTTGCCCCTATGGATGCAAAGATAATCTTTAAAAGGTGAAATAAGCATTAACTGATGCTGTCTACCTAAGTCTGCTGATTGCTTGTAACAAGAGCCCCATCCATCTTAATGGGCCATTAACCCTTAAACCTAATGATCATTTAAAATGACAACATTGTTAGCTATTTCACTGCAAGAAAGAGGGGGATTATCACATCATAAAGATTTCTGGTGAGTGGTGTTTCTTATAGGTATCTAAGGGCAGGTCTACACTACCCGCCTGAATCGGCGGGTAGAAATCGATCTCTCGGGGATCGAATTATCGCGTCTTGTCGGGACGTGACAATCGATCCCCGAATCGACGCTTCTACTCCACCAGCGGAGGTAGGAGTAAACGCCGTCGACGGGGGAGCCGCGGAGGTTGATTTGCCGCCATCCTCACAGCGGGGTAAGTCGGCTCCGATATGTCGAATTCAGCTACGCTATTTGCGTAGCTGAATTTGCATATCTTAAATCAACCACCCCCCCCCCCCATAGTGAGGACGTAGCCTCAGGTAGGTACAGCTTGGAAGACCATTACTATATTTTTTTCCCAATTCAATCCCTGTAGTAAAGCAGCTATGTCATGCTCATCTCATTTAGATTTAGTTCCAATTACATAGAATGAAATAAGAAGTGAGCTCAGACCCAAAGCATTTTTTCTTTAGTACACTTTTTAATATTTATTTTTCCTTTCTGAGTGCCTTTGCTCCTTCTGGTGTGGCTCTATCCAGGACAGGAAATGGAAGTGACAAAATACTGTTTGAAAGTCTCTTCTAGTGGGTCCTAACCAAAGATTAAATCCTGCCCTTATATCCTGGAGCCAAATGGAAGGCAGAGCAGTGCGCAGCTCATTTGGTTAATCAGAACTATCCTGACAGTGAAAGGAATGATGGCTTACGACAGGCAGGCATGGGATTGGAAAATAATTGGTGTGGCACACATTACTATTCCTTTAAAAAGGAGCAGGACGAACCCCTAGGTAGCATGTGCTGGTGACTTGGAGCAATGGGATGCTAATAGGCATATTAACCAGCTACCTCCACCCCCTGCTTTCCTAAGTGCTAGATAGTAATCATGCCCTGATCTGTAGATGCACAGGTGGGGGGAAGAGAAGAGACTCCTTCCTTCCCCAGGGCATCCATGCTACAGAAAGCAGGATTTAGCCCCAAGTAGAGATGCAAGTGGCTCAGATAAGTATCCAAACATCTGAGTATTTGTAGGAACCAAACCAAGTCTCTGAATCTTTGTCTGTTACTAAATCACAGCATCACTTTTGTGTCTTGTGATTTTTCATTTGCTTTATGTTTAGCCTTTTCTTGAACCACTTAGCTTTGCTCCAGGCACCAAATCAAGTGGCTTTCTCCTGTTCATAACTGATCTCAGATATAACAAATCAAATCCTCAAAAAATGGCATATCAGTGCCTCCAATACTTTTTAAAAACAAAACATAAACTTTAAATGCTAGGGGCAAACACTCTCTCCTCTGTCTCTTGGGAAAGTTTGGGGAAGTATTTTTTTAAAAGTAAATGTCCATTAGATATGAAGATAAAGAGAAACAGATGCACTCAAACTGTGTAAGATAGTGGGGTATAAATGTGACAGCTAACAGGTAAGAATTCTAGCAATGGAAGTGCCTGGTCTACTATTTGAAAAGAACTTTAAAATATTGATTTGGAGTCTCAATTCCATGCTCCCTCTAGTCTCTGAAATACTTTCAGAAAAAAATTATTTAAAAGTACATATGGGTTTAATCCACTTTTGTACACTCTTTCTTCCTCTCTTAGAACCTGATTCAGAGTCCATTAAAATCAATCTGAGTCTTTCCACTGATTTCAATGGGCTCTAGGTCATGCCCTTTAGTGTATGGGTGTGTCTACGCTGCAGCTGGGAGCATGCGTCCGACCACAGGTAGATAGACTTGTGCCACTTCAGCTAGTGTGTCGAAAGTAGCAGTGTTGACATTGTGGCATGGGTAGTAGCAAAAGCTAGCCATCTGAGCTCAGACCCTAAGGGCTCAAGTAGGCTTGGACTTGAGAGGCTAGTCGAAGGCACTGCCTGTGTCACAAAGTTCACTCTGCTGTTTCTAGCATGCTAGCTTGAGCTGTCTACCCAGGCTCAGATGCTTACTTCTAGCTGCAGGGTAGAGGACCCTGTGAGACCGTAAACTGTCTGACTCTAAGTTGGCCTCACATAACCTGGCCACAGCCACTCTCCATTCCCAGAATGAGATCAAGACACAGTGATCTCACTGTGAACATTAACTTGCATTGCAATAGCTCAATTGGCTCTTGGTTTTGGTCAAATCAGAATTGGTTTTGCGCATTCAGATTGCTGGATTGGTTTTATGCATTCAGATTTTTTTTTTTTTTTGGTAGGTTAGCTCTTTGCCTCCCATAAAGCTAGGCATGTTGAAGACAATGCAGAGGAAGGTGAATCTCGGACTTCACAAGTCTTGAGAGTTGGTTTACCTCTTTCATGACCATTTAGCCTGCTACTCCACGTATAATTGTAGGAAATACTCACAGTCTGTTGGTTGCAGATTTAACTCCTCTGTGGTATCCCACAGCAAAATGTCATCTTTACACTTTGTTACATTTTTACCAGCTCTGCTTAATGATACTAGTGTATCATTAAGCAGAGCTGGTAAAAAGAAACATTCTGGGCCAGACCCTCAGATTATGTACATTGGTGTTGATCCACTGATTTCAATAGAGCTACATCAATTTATACCAACTGAAGATCTGGCCCTGTATTTAGTAATTCAAATGGTGGTGAAGCCTATGATAAACTCTACATGTGTAAGCCCTTAGGGCTCAATTGGGCCTCAAAATAGGGAGAGAAGCATGTAAAGGGTGTAATCTCCCTCTACATCCCCTGTGCACCAGATCTGGGGCCAGACACGGTGCCATTGCCTGGGTTCCCCTCAGTGCATGACTAATCCAGACTAGTCCTGTTGCCAGTGCTGCCTTCCTTACAGGGAGTTGCAGGGATCAAGGAGAGGGTGGGAACATAACTCCCCATAGGTGCTGGAACTAGGGGTCCTGCGGGTGCTGTTGCACCCCCTGGCTTGAAGTGGTTTCTGTTATATACAGGCTTTACAGTTTGGTTCAATGGCGTTTTGCACTCCCACTATAAACATTATTCCGGCATCCCTGTAACTCCCATCCTCCTGAGATTTTACCAGGGTGTATGTGTGTGAGTGGCTGGCTGGCCCTTTAAGGAGACGTGTTCTCATTGTCTTTAATCTAGTAGCTAACCCACACCTGATCCAGAGCCGGTGACTCAATTACAGTTAGTGATCCCAGCTGTGAAAGGGTCAGGGCGGACTACATAGGCAGGGGAAGAGAGCTCCATGAGGGAGGAGACTTGGAGGGACAAACAAAAGGGGTTTCCCCCCTTTTCTCTGAGAAGGGCCGGGTGAAATTAGGATGGAGAAAACCACAAGGTGGTGCAGATTAGGCCCGGAGGCAGGGTCTGTTAGAAGAAAGGAAGTTCTTAGAAGAAGCTACCAGAGTAGCTGGAGAAAGGAGTCAGTCAGAAAACCTGCTAGGAAGAAGAGACTCCAGGAAAAAACCCTGCCAGGTAGTGCTCAGACAACGATGGAACTCTGCAGTCTGTGGTAGTTGGGGTGAAGAGCAGGGAACTTCAGTGTAGTTCCAGAGGGACTTGGATCTTCTGTTTGGATAGTCTAGTTAGACTTTTTTGTTACCCTGGAAGGGAACAGAACTAGAAAGAGGTGACAAGGCTGGAGGGTGGGGCCACAGAAGATGTAGCCAGATACAGACCATCATAGAGCCAAAAAATGGTCAACAGGGCATACTAGAGACAAAGAACCTTGTAATGACTCACAGATACTAGAGGAATTATGGTGGTGAGTGGAATTGCTTATAACGTAGGTGTGGAGAGTGTGTGAGGTGGAGGTATTATGTCTCAGGCAGATAAAGCAGAGGAGCATGGCTTCTGCACCAACCTTTGAATTTGGCACAGTGGCCATGCATGTGAAGTATCTGCCTGAGATGTAATCCCTCTGGGAGCTCTCACTGGTTTGCTGTGCCTCTGCATTGCCACCTACTGCTGACTGTGGTCAGCAACAATGCAACAACTGTGCCTGTGACAATTAATATTAAGTCAATAATATCTGAGACACCCATAAAGACTGCTTCTGCCCCCAAAAGCTTACAGTCTAGAAGAAAGACACATTTACTAGCAGGGTGGGTGCCAGTACAACATCCTAGAACCTAAATAGACAAGAAAAGATACACTGGAAAATCTAGAGGAGATGTGAATCAGTGATAAAGGATTAGATGCCAGGAAGGAACTGGCTGGATCCCTTACCTGTTCAAGTCTGGATTTTCTAAACCTTGCTTTATTTTTGTTACAGTTACCATCTTCATCTTCCCTGCCGATCCAGAGGAAATGTACTTGGGGGACATCAAAGGAGCTCTGCCTTTTCTAACATGTCATATTGCTAAATGGGGACATACATCAGTTCTAGCAAGTAAAATGTTGCTGGAAAAGTGATAGTCCCCTTGACCTTCATTTAAGTCTATTCAAATTACACTTAGTTTTACTATCTGATTTGGGTGATTTCTTTTGAGCATAAAAATAAGAATTAGTATCATTCATTAAGCTGCCATTTTGTCTTATTAGTAAACTTTATTTTTCATATTCGTTGTAAGCACTTTTGTGGTAGAGACCATTATTTGGTTTATATTTGTTATTACAAGGTCACATAATGTATTCATGGCATAAGATACATTTTTTTTTCATTCACATAATCAAAGAGGGGGATTCCCAATGATATTTGATATATCTCATCTCCCATCTTTTAATGTATACAGTGAAGTTATACCGCTTCTTTAAACAAAATTTTTAGTTTTGACTGTTAATTTAACCTCCTACATATGACTAGATAGTCTCATTTATTGTTATCTACTTTTATTCTCACTGGGGATTAGGTAAGCAGCTAGCAGTATTTCCAGCTGTCCTTTTTGTATCACTATTTTAAAACTATGTAGACCACAAAGAACATAATTAGAAAAACAAATTGCTGGTACAACTGTTCTGTTAATAAGGAGGGACCTGTTGTAAGTTCTGAAACTTAAAAAGGCCATTTCATTCATCAGTTTTCATTAAACTGTAGTTGCAGACAGTAGATATAATTGCATTTTTTTTCTTTTTAAAAAGGCTTTAGGTTACCTGAAGTAATTTGTATATTACTCTTTTCACTGTGAGGCCAAATCATTTCTCTCAAAGGAAAACATTACATATGGGGGGTAACTCTAGAAATGTTTTGCATTAGTGCAAAAATTGCATTCATGTACTAAGATGTTTAAGCTCCTACAAAGTTGTCGCCAACAATCTGCACTGCTGGTAGCACTAAATCAGTCGGTTGCATAGGCAAAGCCAATGTAATTTATCTGTCAGGCAGTATTTCATTTAAAACATATTTCTGTAAAAAATGAAATACTTAAAGGCACCCACTTTCCTACTTGAATTTGATGTTTTCCATTGCTACATGGGTAAAATTGTCTTTTTAATGGAGCAAGAAACTCTTTGTGCACGGGGGCTCTTGCATTAGGAAAGCGGGTTCAATTTGCATTATGTAAATAGTCAATTATCAGTGTTTGAAAGACAAGGATCTTGTTTTGTTATGATGCTTCCCCTAGCCTTTCTCTAAAGTACATATGGACTAAGAATGAAGATCAAGTGAGGCTTTCCACTGCAATTCTGTGACAAAACATGAGCACATTATCCAAAAGAAGTACTTAGAAGCCAGGGTATTGTTTCATAGCCTCATACGGAGAGCTAGGAGAGCTTTATGAAGCTTGAGTTTAATCTTTGGTTCAGATTTATGCTATGAAGCCCTCTAAGTCTGGAAATACCTTGTACTAGTTTTTGCTGTTCTCCATGATCTGGTAGAATTATGCTAATACAGAGTATGGCAGCAGCATATACACCGTAAATGTTCATGGGCCCAATTGCTTAAGCAGAAAAGCTGAGCTGGGGTTGGAGGGAGAAATAAGATTATTTTGTCCTGCTTCTAACATTTTGTAAGGGGCAGTGTAGTTAAAAACAAAAATTCAATAAACCAACTAACCAGCCATACGTTGCTGCATTTAATATAAGAAGCTAAGTCCCTATGTGATTTCTCCAGATTCTGGACCTGATTAATGTCATACCACTTTGACTGAATTTATGTTCAGGGAAAGTGCAGAGTGTACTTCCTTCCCAAACAGAAACAATATGTGCAGGCTCCTTCCCCTACCTGTAGCATATGCCACAGGGATGAAGAAGAATAACAGGGGAACAGAGGTTGGCTTGAGAGACAGAGCTAGTGAACACTAGGGTTATTTCTCTTCAGAGAATTTTTTCCCACTCTTCTAGGTAGAATGGCTAAATATTTAGGACCTGATTTTGATTTCACTTGTTCCAGTTTCATACTGGTTTAACTCCATTACTTTGGGGGAGGGGGATTGATCCTGATTTACACTAGCAGATGTGAGATCAGAATCCGACCTTTCATGTCTTTGAAGGTATAAAGTAGCCTTAGCTGGAACAAAGATCTGGCTCTTTGTTTTCATACAATCCTTGAAGTACATTTTGCATCATAACATTTATATTCTGTTGGAATTAGAAAACAACACATGAAAAAATAGAATATCCATTTACTGATAAGAGGGCTAAAGTCACATGATCCTGCCACATCTTTTTACATCAAATACTTGCTGTCCAAATTGACCTGACCATAATACAATGGATTACATAATCACATTCAAAGAAACAGAATTTTTCAAATAGGCTAATAACCCAAGAATTTTTTTTTTCAGAGATGGAAAAATATTTATATTTGTTGTGAGTTTGATAAACACAATTGCCTATAAACGTGTAATATAGGCATTGTATGTACTATGGATGAAATCCTGGCCTTGTTGAAGTTAACACAGCCAGAATTTTACTTTATAAGATTAAAATATTACGAAACTCACCACTTTCAATAACTCAAGAATTTAATATGCACCAACAACAATTTTTATTAGAATAAACAATGATTGTGACTTATGTTTGTAGAGTATCTTTTGTCCAAAAAAATACCAAATCACTTTAGAAAGTATTTATATATGGGAATGTGGTCATCTCTGGGGATTATTTTTATCTGTCTTCTGCTACACATACAAAATCAGCACATCACAAAATTCCATAGCCATAAATCAATATTCTGGCCTCTTCCAATGTTGATGACTGATGCTAGTTCCAGCAAACCATGTAATCCTCCACAATATATCATTACAATATCTGCTCAGTGTTTGTGGGGTGGAGCACTGCAGATCTCGTAATTTTGTATGACAGTACTACAAAGCAGTTTAGGATGCAAACAGGAGTCTACATACCATACCCATTGAAAGTGCTAGCAGAAACTGATAGAGGCAGATTACAATTACCAGCTTTGGTCTGGACCCTGAAACACCAGCTCTGAACCACAGAGAACTCTGGTGTAATTTGATCTGGATCTGAATTTGTAATTTGGGCCTTTAGGTATAATAAGCAAAATTGCATAACACTGAATCTGAACATCCCAAAACTTTAAGGAAGTTTTGATTCTGAGCTGATTACAAATCTGAACTTTCCAACTCAAATAAATGCCCAAATAAAAGTTTGGCTAGGACACCACATCTAATGGCTCTCTTCTCACAACTAATCGGGATCTTCATTTTACATTTGATCCAAAATATGGCACCTCCAACAACACAGTGTTCTCTACATGTATTCTGTGGCATAGGTACATTACTGACTCAGAGAGAAAGTATATTACTTGTTGAATCATGAACACCAGTTCCTGTGGCATTTAGCTTTTCCTTGGAGGTCTCATATCAGAGTACTGACCAGAACCAACTTTATTTATCTCATAAAAACAGATGTGATGACAGCCCAAGGTGGCATGGCTGAAGGCAATATTCTGAGTTTTTTCTTTCTCCATTGAATTCCCAGGTTATACACCCCATGCATGGGGTTTTCTTTTTTAGTCTTCAGAGTTCTGCATGTATTGGATGCTACATTTATTATATATCCCCAAAAGAGACAGAAGTCAGTGCATGGATATATTAGTTAAGCAGTGTAGAAACTTGTGTGGGTTCAAAACTACCATTTCCCTCCTGATCAGGGTTGAGGCACAGGCTAGAGTTGGTAAACTTACATTGTCTCCACTAATACTGCACCTGTCCTATGAATAGATGGGCCAGATCCTCAGTTAATGTAAATCAGCACAGCTTCATTGAAATCATTGTAGCTGTGATAATTTGCACCATCTGGGAATCTCATCTAAATGACTTTGGTTTCAAGGGCTTTTCTAGCATTTTTCATTACCAGGAGGAGGAAGAAAAATTGTTTTTCTTAACCTCTGAGGATAGGACAAGAAGCAATGGGCTTAAATTGCAGAAAGGGAGGTTTAGGTTGGACATTAGGAAAAACTTCCTAACTGGAATAAGCACTGGAATAAATTGCCTAGGGAGGTTGTGGAATCTCCATCCGTGGAGATTTTTAAGAGCAGGTTGGACAAACACCTGTCAGGGATGATCTAGATAATACTTAGTCCTGCCATGAGTGCAGGGGACTGGACTAGATGACCTCTCGAGGTCCCTTCCAGTCCTATGATTCTATGATTACTTAAAAAATTTTTTAACTAAAAACAAACATATGAAGCAATTTTTTGTGTATGACATCCACAATCCGTTAATCTATTTCCATATCTTCTGCCATACTGAAGGGGCAGCAGATACATAGCAACCTGCCTTATTATTAAAGTAGGTGGCACCCAACCGCACAAACTAGAATTCAGCCTATCATAAACACAGATGGCTTCGTCCCTAGTACAAAGACATTAATGGAAAGAAAGTTCAATGTGAAGAAGAGTGATGGAGGGCACTCTGTATTTGCCATCTGTTCTGCGGTGTCTCAATTTAACAAAACTCTGTATATCATCCTGCTCCTGTGTCTTTTTGAGAAGGCCATGCAAAAGATGAGAAGTGATGATGCTGGACCCAGCTAGATCAACCCTCTTATTTGCTTGCTGAAGACTAAAATGTGACTTATAAAAGAGTACTCTGAACCTCTCATCTCAGGGCATTAGGGGAACAGCATCATGACCTTGATGAAAGAAGACCCTTGTATAAAAATGTACACTGAGGGATAAGGGTATTGTACTGTTACATTTTTTTTAGATCCCTGATTCAAAGACACTATGCCTCATTTTTTCCCTGGGGTGAGGCTGACCTAGAACACAACAGAAAGATTCTCATGGAAAAGACTGCCAACTGCATGTCAGAAATAATTATTCAGAAAGATAAAGTCCATCAACAATAAAGAACAAATAGAAGAGAGTGTGAAAAGAGCTACACATCTGGGAAAACTCTACAGTCCAAAAGGGAGGGTAGAAATAAATGCCTACCTACCCCCTTGATCTTAATTATTAAATCAATTTTTAAATTACATAACCCCCCCCCCACCTCTTTTCCTCATATTTCTCTGTCACCCTCATCAGTAGCATCTGAGCACCTTATTAATAAAAGCTTTTTTTGGAAAATAAAACATCATTGGAATAAAACACCATTGGAGGATTAACACTATATATAGATCACGATGGCTTCAAAGAGATTGTTATGGTCTATTGTGCAAATACATATTTACAGAGCTTTTGAAATACAGATCATGCAAATATGTATTCAGGGACTTTAAAAAATGCACATTATTGACCTGACAGATCACAAAGGCTCCTTTGAAACTATTATGGGCTACAGTATCATGTAAATACTTATTTAGACAATTTTAAAAAAAATCTATATTGGTATGCTCTGTGAAAATTCTCAAGAAAGTACATATTGTGCGTACATGCCCCTCCCATGTATACAAAAATTGGCTGAATCCTATCTGGGGTAATTAATGCTTTATTTTGCTATGTATAAATATTATGGAAGTAGTCATTTAATTAGATGGTTTACATTTAATTACCCAGGGTTCTGATAGTGAATACTATTTGATCTGACTACAGCAGTGACGCTCTATAAAGGTCTGACCCTAGGAGGTGCCTTGTAATGCTTGTAATGTCCAGCTCGAGGCAACATACCTGCACTAGTTCTTACTGAGCTAGAATGCTAAAAATAGAGCGTAGCTGCAGTGGTGCAAGCAGCAGGAGGGTCTAGCCACCCCCAAGTACAGCCTAGCGTCTCGGACAGGTAACTACTGGGGGTAGCTCACTGCTCCTGCCACCTCAGCTCCACTCTATTTTTAGCTCATGAGCTCAGTCAGAGCTAGCGAGGCTATATCCTTGACCTGGGATTTACATACCCAGCTCAAAGTGTAGGCATATCCTAAGACTTCGATCCTGCAAAGAGAATCCCCGTAATTGAAGTCACTAGGGCTCTGTTCAAGCACAAAAGTGTGCCTCATTGGTTTCTTTGCAGGATCAGGGCTTGAGCAAGCCATGTGTTCATTCGAGGCTGTACTTGTCAGTTTTTGGAACTATGCTTCTCCATTGTGTCCAGACATTGCATGTATTTGCTGCATTTCATTGATTGGAATAGACGTTATCTTTTAACTGTTTCTAGAATATTCTGTAGACAATCCTATGAACTCTTTCTACAAAATATATCCCATGGGGAAAAAAAAATCTCCCTGACCTTGACAGAATACAGTTCCTGTACCGTTTTCATAACCAATGGGGATTTTTTGAAGCTGCCTAGGAGAAGGGCACACAGTAAGTTGGGAGCTCAGGCACTGATCACTGGAATAGGTGACATACAGATAGAATCCATCCAAGCATCTCTTCATTGCTTCACCTATGTGCATCAAGCCCACTCACGAAGTACCACCTAATTTAAACCCTTATCTATCTGGATAGGCAAGGACAAATTGTGTGTTCATCTAACCATGCTTAAACACAGCATAAACTTGTCTGCACTAGAAGCTTAACAATACTTGGTGCTGGTTCAGCTAAACTGATGCCTGATAACCACGGTTTAATTTTGTAATCTAGACAATGCCTATGAGAGGAGCATTAAGTCTCCCTGCTTCAATCTTTGGCTTCTTTGCTGAGAAAGCCAATAAGGTGTCTGCTTTGATGGTGATTTTTGTAATATGGATAGAAAATGGACTGAGACCATAAACTCACTTCACATAGGCCACTGACAAGCAATTAGATGGCAATGAATTTCAGAAATTAAAAGGTTAGAGTGGATTTCCATTGGTCACGTAGCATTGAAAAGATCTATATCTTGTTACTAATCCTCTGAGTCAACTACTTCTCTAGTTTTTACACATGTTCAATATTATTCAATCCTAAACCAAAAGGACAATGACCTTTCACTAATTTATAAGCACATTTGTCATTTTTCTAACATTTCCTAGACTGGTCTTATGTTACAAAGGTGTTATATTTTGTTCTGTGCTATAATCACATAGTCTTCCTAGAGTTTGTATATGTGTGTTAAACTGATTGTGCCAGGTGATTGCAATATTCCTGGAGCACAGACACTGCCTTGATGAATAGTGGTGTAAATGCTCCAGCAATTTTGCACATAAATGTGTCAGCTCAGTTCTACATAATGTAGAGAGGTCCTTTCATGGACTGGATAAAAGGGGGTTTATGAATCATGGAAAAACATGCTTCCCATGGAAAAAAAGCACGTTATATGAATTCTCTTCGGAAAGTCATCAAAAAACCACATGGAATCTGGCCAAAATATTTTTAGGCTCTTTTATCATTCTGATGGTTGAGAAGAGCTGTTTATGACGGTTAACAAGATTTAAAAATAAATAAATAAACACCACTACAAAAGACAGGTAGTTTATTTAATTTTTATTAGGGTAGAGTTACTGTTCTTTTACTACAGGCAAGAATCCACATTAAGAAAAGCTCTTGTCACTTCTTCTCCACTAGATCTGGCTTCTATTTTCCTCAGATATAGCAAGGTTTGACTTAACATTCACTATCCAACAAGGCATCATAAAATCTCCAGCAAGACAATTTACATTAGCTGTACAGTAAATCACATAAGGGATATGCATGTTCATTTACAAAACAGAGAGTCATTCCAGTGTACTAGTAACACATAAGGGGACATACTTTACAGAATTCAAATATTTTAAAATTATTTATTGGCATTTAAGAAAACCATTCAAAAAAATCTCATGGTGAGATCTTCATAGGCACATAGGCAAAACAAATTTAGGGCAGAAATTTGTGCACCTAACATTATTTTTAGGACTAAAGGGCCATTAAGGATTCTTGAATCAATTTCTGTATACTTTCTAATAAGGTGGCGCACTATCTTGGGGTAGACACATGAAGACTGTCACCAAACCTACAGTAGATAGAACATACAACCTATACAATTCCAATGCTAGCAACAAAATTATGTAACCCGCTATCTAGGAAAATACTAGGCAAACGGCAGAGCAGACATATGTTTGTCAGCTTTGTCTCATATATTCAGAGTATTGTGTAAATTACACTAGTATAAGGGCTTGTTTACGTGGTGATTTAGTGTATAGCAAGCCAGGGTGTAAATCTACAACACTCTATCTTGTCACACTCACCTACCATGTACTAAAAGTTTCATAGTGCTCTTTAATGTATTCCCGTTTCAAACACGTACTCCCATTTCAAACAACAGCAGGTCAAAGCACACTACGTAATTTTTTAGTGCACAGGATTAGGGTCCACGCAGACTGTTAGTGCACAGCAAGCTAGCGTGCTGTAGAGTCACACCCTGACTTGCTGAACACTAAATCACTGTATAGACAAGCCCTAAGCTAGGGGCTCTAGGGTGTAAGCAATTCACTAGTAGTGTAAATTTACCTTCTACCCCTCTAGTTCCTGAGTTGTATTTGGACAGTGAAGTCTAAGGGGGGCAAATGAAAACAGGAGCATCTAGTGCTAAATAGCAGCTAGTGGTATAAACAGACCTGGGGCAACTAGCAGAGGCATACAGGTTAAACCACCTTCACCATATTTTATGATGTATCTTGGGGACAAAGCCTGCTCTTTACTGATATCAATGACAAAACTCCCCCTTGAGTGGGACCTTGCTTGAAATTTAATACTCTAAAGAGCTAGCCACCCTTTTAAAATTCTGCTGGACCGTATACCTTGCATCAAACTATTAGACAATTACAGTATTGGAAATTGTTTTGTTAGTTTAATTTCTCCAGTTTACACCTTTATGGTGAAGAAAATTTATAACTAAAGGGGACAAAAAGACAATACAAGGTTATAATTTTTCTGTTTGTTCTGTATTACTTATAGCACAGGCAGGGTGAGGGGAGCAGGAAAAGACTTTTAGTGTGCCTTACTGCTTGTCCCCAAATGCAAGCTGACTGCCACACCCAGACACCCAGACACAGACACACGCATACACACTATTCCCTTATTGGAAGTGAAGGGAGTATTGTTTCGTGGCTAGAACTGGTGGACTCAAATTGAGGACTCCTGGATTTAATCTTTGTATCATGCAAACATGCAGTCTTCCTTTGGTATAGGGCTAAACAAAGGCAACCTGATTCCAACCACTGGACCACACTTCACAGGCTTCCACTAGCTAAAACTGGCCCTGCAACTGGAAGTACTAGGCTTCAGAGGAAACTGTGATTCCTAAAGGGTTATAAACAAAAGAGGAACTATGTTGAGGAGAGCACCTGAAGTAGCCCATTAACCCCCTGAGAGTGCTGAGGGAAGTGGGAAGCTGGTTACTGCAAAGATAAGTGGCTGTGAAATCCTGCTTTATTCTTCCTGTAGTAAAGCCTGTTAGTTCTTCACTATTTCTATTGGTGTGTCACTTTTCTGAGTGCTATATACAGAAGCAAACTAACAGTAGGGTTAATAATGCTAGAATCACACATGTGCTAAGACTTAAGTCTGTTTAAGAAAAAATACTTTTAAGATGTCTTAGATAATTTCATAAAATGGAAACACATTTTTTAACAACAGGGAGACTCACACTTTGTGGCTCAGGAAGCCACGTTGGTTATTTACCACAAACCTTGTGGCCACACTTAATTTCCAGATCGATTCATATTTATAGTAAAATTAAATGCACTCAGTCATGCTCTGTGTTGCACTCACATCTTCATGGATAGATTGCTAGGAAATGTATGGTACTTATGTTTACCAGCAGTATTATTAAATTAGTTAGAATATAACTTGTGTATTTGGTTATTGAAAAATAAATTGATCAGATTTGAGCTCCTCACTGGATAGCTGTGGGAGGATGTTGGCAATGGACCAAGTTTCATGACTCAATAGCCATACTTGGGCACCCCAGAGTACATCATGCAGGATCTTTTGTCATGCTTTCTTTATGCGGATGATAGACTATATTCCTGTTGTGCTACCCAAATGGCTTGCTACATTCTAATTTAATTGGACACTATGCTAAGTAACAGTACAACAACACTGCTACTATGTCATCTCTTGTAAATGTGGTTAAAAAAACCTCAGACATTACTGTATTTTATTTAGGGTCTGATTATGTTCCAACTGAATTTAATAGCTAAACTCCCCATCTCCCCTTAACTTCTGTGGTGCAGGATTGGACCTTTAACACTTAAGTAAGAACACCTGCCTCACCCACTCTCCCTTCCAAGCAGTAGCAGGGCCTGGTTCTGCACATGAATAATCCTTACTCCTGTGAGAAAGGAATGGAATTACTCTTGATGGGTCTAATAAGGTACACCTCTACCCCAATATAACGCTGTCCTCGGGAGCCAAAAAATCTTACCGCATTATAGGTGAAACCGGGTTATATCAATCTTGCTTTGATCCACCGGAGTGGGTAGCCCTGCCCCCCCGGAGCGCTGCTTTACCGCGTTATATCTGTATTTGTGTTACATCCGGTTGTGTTATATCGGGCTAGAGGTGTATTTAAGGAAAACTCACAAGAGTGAGGACCTGTGTGCACTGGAAAATAGAACCTGTAGTTCATTACTGGTGCAACTTAGCTGGAGGTACTGTGGTAGAAGCTGCAGTGTAGAGTTTTATACCACCATCCCATCCCAGGCTGCTCAGCTTCTGAGTCCTAGCTGCTATAGACTGCCACTACACCAGTGCTGCACCAGTGGTGAAACATGGGTTTCATTTTTAGGTTAATGGAAATGCTGTCAAAAGGTTTGCGGGACTGAGTGCTTAATTTGTACTCACAACAGTTGAGCAGGGCCGGCTCCAGGCACCAGCTTAACAAGCAGGTGCTTGGGGCGGCCAAGGGAGAGGGGCGGCACCTGCGGCAATTCGGGGGCGGCAGGTCCCTCACTCCCTCTAGGAGCGAAGGACCTGCCGCTGAACTGCCGCCGCCGATCGCGGTTGTTTTTTTTTTTTTGCTTGGGGCGGCAGAAATGCTGGAGCCGGCCCTGCAGTTGAGCACATGCTTTTGCACAAAATTTTTGTGATTTGTTTACACAGATACTAGAGATGATTAAAGTGTTTTGGATACTGTCAGAAATGGTTCAAATTGCCGAACACTATGAGATTCACCACTTGCTGACAGATACTTTCCAACATTCTTTCTTGCCACTATCCAAACAAATACAGGGTCACTGAAAATATAATACAAACAGAAATGTCTGAAAACTAACTCGTGTGTAAACTGCAGCTTTTAACTCATAAGGCAAGCACAATTTTTGGAAAATGCCATTTATTCTTCTATGGTTTCAACTGTGCCCATTTCCTTTACATTCCTGATCTCAAAAAACCTTGGAGTTTGCACACAATGCAGAGGAACCCCAGAAAATAATAAAGGTATTTTGTGAAAAACTCCGTAGTCTCTTGGATAAACCTGCAGCACTGACTTGTATAGCTGGAGGCTTATTTTCAGATCCTCCAGAGAGTATGAGTGAAAAAAGAGAGAAAGAAAGAGCAATTTAAATAATCATAACTTCATGAAACAGACTTTTCTTGTAATATTCTTTGGTAATGTGTAGTCAAAAATAGATTTACAATCAAAGTGGGTTTAATCTGATATTAAAGCCTTTGCCTTAAAAAAAATTGTGTTGTTTGTTTTTGTGTTAGCTCATCCAAGAGGCCAAGAATGTAAAAATTCTTAATAAATGTGTCTGTGTTAATTAAATTGTGGAAGGAAGATCATTCTAGATTAAGATTCTCTTTTTTTCTCTAGAAACTAGAAAGATTTCAGGAGGAGAATGTGAGGTATATCCACCGAACTGTGAGCAGACTCTCAGCTGGGTAAGAGGAAGAGAATGTGAGGCATTCATAGTTTGGATTAGGGACCTTAATAAAATGAAATTATTACAGTAGATAAGAAAATATGGACTGGTTTAGTCCTTCTCCTCTGGGGAAATAAAAAGAGAAACAAAAAGACAACAAGTCTAGTCCAAGATTGCCAGAAAAAGCTTCAAATGGCATGACCACATAGAAGAGGGACAGGAACCAAATATCATCCTGGAGCAGATGATGCCAGATCAACAGGCCAGTCTGTTAGACCAGTGGTTTTCAACCTGTGGTCCGTGGACCCCTGGGGGTCCACAGACTATATCTCAGGGGTCCACGAAAGGTTGTCATTACCATAGGACAGTGGTTTTCAACCTGTGGTCCGCGGACCCCTGGAGATCTGCAGACTATGTCTAAGGCCAGGTCTACACTACCGCGGTAGTTCGACAGCTGGCAATCGAACTTCCGGGTTCGATTTATCGCGTCTGGTCTGGACGCGATATATCGATCCCGGAAGCGCTCGCCGTCGACTGCGGTACTCCAGCTCGGTGAGAGGAGTACCGCGGAGTCGACGGGGAGCCTGCCTGCCGCGTGTGGACCGCGTCTGAACCGCGGTAAGTTCGAACTAAGGTATGTCGACTTCAGCTACGTTATTCACGTAGCTGAAGTTGCGTACCTTAGTTTGAATTTGGGGGTTAGTGTAGACCAGGCCTAAGATTGGACAAAGGGGTCTGCACCTCCTTTCAAAATGTTTTAGGAATCCACAAATGAAAAAAAGTTGAAAACCACTGTGTTAAACAATGGAAGGACCTAGCCCAAGAACATGTGGAAGGATTGGGAAGTGGGCAACTTGTAAAAAAACCCAACACCGTTAAATGATGAAATACGGCATACCAACATCTCGACTCCAATTGGATAAAGAGAGGAGAATAAAATAAAACAAACCGGAGCATTGTTGTTATGATGCTAGTAAATTATAATTTCTTTTTTTGCTTTTTACAGAAAGGAGAGGCCATTTTAGAAGGGCAGGAAGAGCAGGTTGGGTGGGAGAGGAAATATATTTCACAGCACTTTCATTACTCTACTTGATGAGAGCTAATAAAAATTCTTAATTGAAAATAACTACCTTAATGACAATATCATAATCAGGAGTTATATTTCCTATTTATTTGCATATAAAATATCTTGCTTTCTGAACAAATCATAGCAAATTACTCTGAACAGTTTTACTTATTGGCCATTATAATGAAAAGATAGTTAATATGATTTTAAGTAGAATCACCTGTGATAGGTTCTCTGTACACTTTCTGTTCTGTGGCTAAACACAGTATTAGATAATCTCCTAATTGTTATTGAAACATATATGATCGCTTTCCCAAAGCTTTAGCTGGCTTTTCAGCTGTGGAGTCAGCATTTAATCCAACCATTTGTGACATGGTTAACACCCACAGTCATTTCCTGTTATGCCTGACACTGACTATAGTGGGCTGCTGTATATTTTCCAACGCCCACTCTGCTGTCTTTACAATCAGATTATGCCATTAGACATAGACAATGAATCACTTTAATTGTTGTAATATGACCAAACTGCTAGCAAGCCTTAACCCTTTCACAGTACTTTATTGTTAATTATGTACAGACCTGCAGTTACATGTTGTTAAAAACAACATATAAAATAAACGAAGAGTAAAGCAAAACAATACTGTAAAAAATAAACAGCCCTGAATCAGTGTATATTAGCATTCAGCACGAATATAGAGCCAAACCCTACAGTCCTGACTCATGCAAGTGGCTCTTACTCGTGTGAGAAGTATGGATTATTCGCATAAGTAAGGGTTAACAGGGACAGGCCCATAGCTTTCATGGTAGGGTTTCCCCATATTGCTGTGCTTGCTGAAGACTTCAGAATTCTTTTAAATAAAGAATAACATCCAAAAAGCCTGCTTCAGTTGCTTAAAAATGTAATCAAATGTTCAGCAGCACACATGACTGAGAAGTCTAAAGAGAAGAGAAGGAGGCACAAGGTAGTAAAAATAAGCATGTTACTTTCTTTTTTTAACCACAGTAATTTCTTGCAGAAAACCATGACTGGCTTCTTCTGTAAACCAACTTCAGTAAATGAGGATTCTTATTAGTTTTTAATAGATCATACTAGAGAATCATTCTGTTTGATTTTGATAATTTTTTTTGGAATGCCATGAAGGTAGAGTGTGTGATGTGTGTGTGTACGTACCTTCACTGTAGTGCCATTAAGGTGCCTCCTTTATATGTACATTGCTGTAGGTATACTACAAAGGTGACATATCTCTCTAATGACCTGCCTCCTAGCACAATGATGCATCTTCCCACTAGCCCTTTGTTGTTTTTAACTCTGCCCTAGGAATTACTTAGGGCAGTTCTCTGGCCTGTGTGATACAGGAGGTCAGACTAGATGATCACAGTGGTCCCTTCTGGCCTTGGAATCTCTCTGATTCTCTGAATGCTTACGCTAAGCCAGTAGGTCAGCCGCTGTTCTAAGGAAAAACAAGTATGTTGGAAAGAGGGTAACTCAGTGTATGAGGGTAGAACTAAAAGGATGGAGGAAAGCTGACTAACCTTGGAGTGCCATTCTCTAGGTGCACGGTGATTTTTCCTAAATATGTGCTTATAGGACTCAGTCCAACCAACACTGAGGTTGTTTACATTGAAGACTTTACACTGGGGCCATTTGGCATTGGTATGGGCCAGCAGAATGCAAGATTGGGTTTCAATATAAAATTGCAATTGTGTAATCAGATCTCACTATTTAAGTTGACATTTTCTGTTTAAATTGGACACAGAGAGTCAGATCACTCTCTCTAATGGAAAACTGATGGGATTGGATCTAAGACAGAGGGAGGAGACTGTTGTGTTGTTTCCCTCATGGAATTTTCTTTGAATCAACCCTTCTGATGTGAAGATATTGGAGGCCATGGATTCTGTGGCCCACATCCACTCCAAAATCCACAGTTGTCTAGAATATGTAGGGGAGGGACATAAAAATTACCATTATCACCTCAAAGCCCAGTGTATGGATTCAAAAAAGCTCCTTTTGTTTAGGTATTCCTTAAAAATGAGGTATCAGAGGAAGTTTTTAAAGCCAGAAAACTTGGTGTGGGTAAATTCAGGAGGAAATGGAAAAAGTCCCCAGGTAAAGATAGCATGATTCCAGGGAAAAACAAACCACACAAAGAAGTGAAAAGCCATTAATAAAACACAGGGAAAGGCAAAAAAATCTTACAAACAAGGAAAATCCCTGGGAAAATATAAAAGAACAAAGGCAAAACACACGAACATGGAAAAACATGAAAATCAAGTCTGTATAATAATTATGGGAAGCACTCATTTGGAAAAATGAACATTTTTAAATGCCAGAGAAGTTCTAGGGAAAATAATATAATAGTGGAAGCTTAAAAAACGGAATTAAAGTAAAAATGCTGAAGATAGGAAAGAGAAACACATTAGGGAAAATGCTGTATTATAAGACATAAAAAAAATCAATTGAACCAGTTTTTAGAATGATGATTCTGTAATGCATGCTTGTACACATCTGCAACTTTTAGTAGCCAGGACTGAGACAGTGATAGAGAGGACTTTGAACCTTTATTTACAATCTACACTTAGCCAATGTTCTAATGGCAGAGCAGATACATATGCAGTTGAACACTTGTCACGTTTCACCCCAAAACCATTTCAGAGGTGGGTGGAGTGACTTCTGTATATAGATTATTAAGGCCCAGTCTTGCAGTCCCTGCTGAGAAAACTTGCAATGAAGCCAAAGTCCGGATCCTGTTCCACTGAAATCAGTGGCACTTTTGCCATTAACATCAGTGAAAGTTAAGAACAGGCTCCAAATGAGTTTTTTCTGACCATGGACTGCAGGATTCCATATACTTTGATGAAGGTTTTGCATGAATAAGGACTTAAGAATTTGGCTTAATATTTGCAATGTGCTTTGGGATCCTTTGGGATGAAAGCACTGTATAAATGCCAGATATGGTATCATCACTTTCACTTCAGCTTTTATAACTTTGGCAAAAATGTTTCCCTTCAGGCTCAAACTTGGCCTGTTCTCAATCTGGGAGGGAACATTTTGCCAAATCTCAAGGAATTTGGTTTGGCTGATTTTCAGTCCATTTAATGGGGGGGGGGGGAGAAAATATTTGATGGTAAGATCATTTCTGAAATGAACTCAAGACAGCTTTATCTTTTAATACCAAATTTGGCAAGCCATTACTAGGCCTGTTTTGAATAACTTCCATAAAAACCTTCTTCCTTCTCTTCTTAATAACATATGTCCCAGAGGCCAACAGACCAAATTTCCTTAATTTTATGTATTTAAATCCCACTTTTGCCCTAACATAATTTTTTGCAGTTAATATAGAATTGTAAATGGCACTTTTTTATACAGTAGATATCCAACAGCATTTTATAAAGCAATAAATTAGCTACTGGTTGTGCAGTAAATGTAGAATAACACAGCAGCTGTTACACAGCACACTTGGTATAGCTACTGAGGTGGTGATGATGATAAGTCATGGTAATTGTGACTTGGTGAACACTATGAAATGTTGCTATGGTGAATGTCTATGTGAACAATGGAGTTAATTGATACAATACTGAACATGGGTTGTCAGTCTTCAACATCATGTCATTTAACTCAGTTGTCAATTACATTCAGCCACCATAAAATTTCATAGTATGTCTTCTGTGACTCCAGCCTTTCTGTGATAGAATTGTGTGATTTATTAAATTGATGATGTTTATGGGCTATTTGTACCTCCTGCTTCTACTGTAGAATTAAACAAATTGAGTCATGTCTATTTTAGTGTCAAAAATGAGTTTTCACTGTTTTTCCCTCCGTTTAGCCCTGAAGAACCAACACAGCTATGGGAGAGTGAACTGTATGCTTTCCCTTCTTCTACATTACCGACTGAGTTGTCGATTGCTTTCCAATTCTGGCCAATCAGTTTTGCCTGTGCGGAAACTGGATAAGGCAATTGGACATTACAGGTAAAATTGTAAGGGCAGTGTTTGAAGACAGGGTTGTTGCACAAGTGTAACTGGAAGCCTTAATTTACTTTGAAGAACCTTTATTACTTATGATGAATGAGAGAGAAAAAACTCAGCTTGACTCTAAGAGCCCAGGCTGGGTTTGCAGGGCTGGCAGAAAAAAAATAAACTTTTTACTTGTTAACTGAGTACTTCTCACATGGGAATTATTAAGAGACAAAAAACAAACAAACCATGGGGATCCATGCTGCCATTTATATAGAGTCACTTATCAGAGTAGAACTACACTTTAAGCAATTCTTGTAGAGGACACTCAATAGCAGAGACAGCTGCCTGGCTCACTCTCCATGTGCAGTGGCCCCTGAGAAAGGCAAAAGGTATTAGCATGCTATCAATGTGCAAGCTACCAACCCACTGGAAAAATGGCTCATGCTGGGTCTCTTTTTATGCCTCTGACAACAATACCACACCTGTTCTGTGGTTAGCACTACTTCCTTGGCTATGCTGATGGCAAATATATGGATATGTAGATCAGACATGGGTGTATGGCTCACATGTGGTATGCTATGGATAGGAGCAAGGGGCCCACAACTTTCTAATGTTTACTGACCCTAAAATACTTTTGTGACTCTGGCACTCACAATTGGCTCATGCATAGACCTGGACATTAGAATTTGTTTATTGAAATAGAAAAAATGGTCCAGGTAGCTGGAGGATTATATATATTCCTTTTCTTCTTGATTTAGTACTGACTGTGTAGAATCACCTCAGCAAACTTGTGAATGACTTACGACATGGATAGTCACAGACAAGTGTAGAGAGTGAAGAACATAATTGTGCAGTCACTGCTGTGCTGTTTTCTGCAATATGTAGCTTGGCTAGATGAATAAAATCTCTAGAACACTGAAGCTAGTAAGGTTGAATGTCTTTTTAACATCATTTCTCCCTGTCTCAGTCTCTTAGAAAATGTTTTCCCTTTTACTGTGCATGTGAGCTGAATCTATGGGCCAGATATTCAGCTGGTAAAAATAGACATTGTACCAGGGGAGTTTTGTGAGGGAGTTCTCCAGGTGAAGGAGGAGCGATTACGTTACCCTTTGTTGTCTTAATGTGTGTGTTTGAGGTGTTGTGCTTGCTGCTTGACTGAAATATACTGTGTGCTCTGTTTCTTTGGGGGACCATGTGCTGAGCCTAGCAGCCTACTAGGCAAGGCTGAGAGCTACTTAACCAGGCCTTGTTCCCTAAGCCCTTTAGCACCCATCAACCCTTAACCAGGGGGCAGAGCTACTCAGGAAGACCAGGGCTTTAAAAAGCCCACTCCTAAGTTCAGAGGGATCTAGAAAATAGGAGCAGCTAACAGGGGAGTTGTGTGAGGAAGTTGAGAGGGTGAGTGTGAGGGCGGGCTATCCAGTTTATTGCACCCAGTGCAGCATGTATGATTAGGTGGCATATGTGTGTATTCGGTGCAAGGAGCTCCTGATCCTCAGAGACTGTATACGGGCTTTGGAGACCAGAGTGGCTGAACTGGAGGAGCTAAGGGAGACACAGAGGTACATAGATGAGACTTTCCGGGAAACAGTAGAAAAGTCCCACCCCCAGTTTGACAGCCTCTGTGCTGTTGAGGAGGATGAAAGTCTCAGGGAAGGAGAACATCCAACTGGAGCAGAGGGAAATGATCTCATAGTTGGGACCCTCCTTCCAGATGATGTCGTGGTATTCTCTCACACTCAGGATACCTTTCCGGGGGATAACCTTTCCAGTTATTAGGAAGAGACAGGTAATAGTTATAGGGGATTCAATCATTAGAAAAGTAGATAGCTGGGTTTGCGAAGACCTGGAGAATCACATGGTGACTTGCCTGCCTGGTGCGAAGGTTGCAGATCTCTCAAGACATCTAGATAGACTTATGTGTTGTGCCAGTGGTTGTGGTACATGTGGTTCCCAATGACATAGGGAACGAAACGAGAGGTCCTGGAGGCCAAATGTAGGCTATTAGGTAAGAGATTGAAGTCCAGGATCTCCATGGTAGGATTCTCTGAAATGCTTCCAGTTCCACGCGCAGGGCCAGTTAGACAGGCAGAACTGCAGGGTCTCAATGCATGGATGAGACAATCATAGAATATCAAGGTTGGAAGGGACCTCAGGAGGTCATCTAATCCAACCCCCTGCTCAAAGCAGGACCAATCCCCAACTAAATCATCCCAGCCAGGGCTTTGTCAAGCCTGACCTTAAAAACCTCTAAGGAAGGAGATTCCACCACCTCCCTAGGTAACCCATTCCAGTGCTTCACCACCCTCCTAGTGAAAAAGCTTTTCCTAATATCCAACCTAAACCTCCCCCACTGCAACTTGAGACCATTACTCCTTGTTCTGTCATCTGGTACCACTGAGAACAGTCTAGATCCATCCTCTTTGGAATCCCCTTTCAGGTAGTTGAAAGCAGCTATCAAATCCCCCCTCATTCTTCTCTTCTGCAGACTAAATAATCCCAGTTCCCTCAGCCTCTCTTCATAATTCATGTGCTCCAGCCCACTAATTATTTTTGTTGCCTTCCGCTGGATTCTTCCCAATTTTTCCACATCGTTCTTGTAGTGTGGGGCCCAAAACTGGACACAGTACTCCAGATGAGGCCTCATCCAGTGTCGAATAGAGGGGAATGATCAGTTCTCTCGATCTGCTGGCAGTGCTCCTACTTATACAGCCCAAAATGCCGTTAGCTTTCTTGGCAACAAGGGCACACTGCTGACTCATATCCAGCTTCTCGTCCACTGTAACCCGTAGGTCCTTTTCTGCAGAACTGCTGCCTAGCCTCTCGGTCCCTAGTCTGTAGCAGTGCATGGGATTCTTCCATCCTAAGTGCAGGACTCTGCACTTGTCCTTGTTGAACCTCATATTAAATTAGATCTGTACTGGGACCAGTCCTATTCAACATATTCATAAATTATCTGGAAAAAGGGGTAAACAGTGAGGTGGCAAAATTTGTGGATGATACAAAACTACTCAAGATAGTTAAGTCCCAAGCAGACTGTGAAGAGCTACAAAAGGATCTCTCAAAACTGGGTGACTGGGCAACAAAATGGCAGATGAAATTCAGTATTGATAAATGCAAAGTAATGCACGTTGGAAAACATAATCCCAACTATACATATAAAATGATGGGGTCTAAATTAGCTGTTACCACTCAAGAAAGAGTGAATACTGCATGCAGATGTTGTCGCCCCATCTCAAAAAATATATATTGGAATTGGAAAAGATTCAGAAAAGGGCAACAAAAGTGATTAGGGGTATGGAACGGCTTCCATATGAGAAGAGATTAATAAAACTGGGACTGTTCAGCTTGGAAAAGAGACAACTACGGGGGGGATATGATAGAGGTCTATAAAATCATGACTGGTGTGGAGAAAGTAAATGAGGAAGTGTTATTTACTCCTTCTCAGAACACAAGAACTAGGGATCACATAATGCACAGTCAACCCATGGAAATCCTTGCCAGAGGATGTTGTGAAGGCCAAATTATAACAGGGTTCAAAAACAGATAAGTTCATGGAGGATATTAGCCAAGATGGGCAGGGATGGTGTCCCTAGCCTTTGTTTGCCAGAAGCTGGGAATGGGTGACGGGATGGATCACTTGATGATTACCTGTTCTGTTCATTCCCTCTGGCATTGGCCACTGTTGGGCTGGATGGACCTTTGGTCTAACCCAGTATGGCCGTTTTTATATTCTTACCATTGATTTCAATGGACTTATGACAATTAGCACCAACTGAAGGTCTGGCTCTATGCTTTGAAATATCTGGTAGTTTCCAAACAAGTCAATCTCATTTTTGGCTGGAACAGCTGAAGATACTGCAACTTCCTTGCCATTATTTAGTATTATATAGTACATTAACAGTAAGAAATACAAGGTCTGACAACAAGCACATGCACTAGAAAGGGGACAAGTTTCTTTCTAGAGTTGTTCACTCTTGAGAATTTTGGCCTCCCTTCTGACCACTGTTTCAAACATCTGGAATGGGTGTAAAATACTTCACATTCACACACACAAGTGGTAACATTTCAGAAGTGTTCCCAGTACTGGTATGATTGCACTACTTACAAACAAGTCTTCTCAATGCCCCTGCATGCACTGGTTCCCAACTAGTATGGAAATCACAGGTGTCTCCACTGCACCAGTTCAATTGGTCTTCGCTTCACAATCCCACAGTGCTTCTGTGGGATCCTTTCAGTGACATCTCTGACAAAGAGTACTGGCCCTGGTATCTACCAACTGAACCTTCAGGCACAGACAGGCTCTGTGCTAAGGTGGGGAACATATACTCATGTACATCATACATATACAATGTATGCCAACCTGGCACATTTCTATTCGCCCACTTATCTGGGGAAGGTAATATTTTTGGATGGTTATCCAAAAAAAGTATCATTTTCCCATTACCAGTGTCATGGTAACAGGCAGGTAAGTAATTTTTGTTCCTGGGCTTCTAAATGTTTAGGTCCAATTTGTAGGGGTGATGAATGCATAGTACTTATAATCATATACTGCAATGGCTGCACCTGCTACCGTGATATACACCTGCTCCAGGAAGCCCTTCCTAGAATTATGGGATAAATGCCACAATGCACAGGTACAGTATTTGTCAGAGGGGGTGTTGCATGAGTGCATGCTGAAGCAGTTTGCAAGCTGATTGAGACCACACAAAGCCATTGCAGAATCAGAGAGTGCAATCACACTATGACATTTGTTATCTATTGTCAGCAACAGTGCAGCTTCCCCATTGCTACCAATAATGTAAAACCTAAAATAGACCAGTATGAGTAAAACTGAAGTACAGCCTTTTAACCTTGGAACAGTTAAGTTCTTCTGTGTAGATGGGCTTTATGTAGTAGGAGGAGGTGTATTGATGGAAGGAGGGAAATTAGTGAACTTCTCAGGCAGAATCAATGGCAAACAGGAATGGGAACTAGCTGTAAAACATGTCGGGTGGTAACAACCAAGTACAATAGAAATCTACAGAGAATTGTGTAAATCTGTGCCAGTGTGTTAGAGCTTGTCTCCAAATCCATGGATTCTGTAGGGAAGGGTGAGTATGGTCTCTTTGGTTCTATTTTGCTTGGACCAACCTATTTTATGCCAATTACCATTGTAAATTACAAAGAGACATATGTACAAAATACCTGTTAGCTTATTAAACTGAAAAGGAAACATATTCAGGGATGATAACAATCTCCAGAGAATAAGTGGCAAAATCCATAAGGCTATGGTTCCAATGCAGGTGAGTCAAAGTAATAATATTTGAACTTTTACAGCATATTGCACCCAAGAATCTCAAAGCCTGCTTGTGCTGACCTAATCTGTTGAGGGGCCACTTTAAAAGATTAAAGGATACTAGGCAAGACTCTGCCTTGCACTGCGTGGTAGGTGGCATCTGGTGCCACCATAAAATCGTAGAATTGTAGGGCTGCAATGGACCTTGAGAAATCATCAAGTGCAGCCCCCTGCACTGAGGCAGGACCAAGAAATCTTGATGGGTGTTTGGGGGGAGGAATAGCTCAGTGGTTCGAGCATTGGCTTGCTAAACCCAGGGTTGTGAGCTCAATCCTTAAGGGGGCCACTTAGGGATCTGGGGCAAAAATCAGTACTTGGTCCTGCTAGTGAAGGCAGGGGGCTGGACTCAATGACCTTTCAAGGTCCCTTCTAGTTCTATGAGATAGGTATATCTTCATATATTAAGTGTTTGTCCAACCTGTTCTTAAAAAACTCCAATGATGGGGATTCTACAACCTCCCTTAGAAGCTTATTCCAGTGCTTAACTGCCCGTATAGATTTTCCTAAATGGGGGAGAGAAAATACATGGCTTAGGCATGATGAACAGTGAGATGAAGAAAGGCAGGGCAGCCAGCCAGGGAATGACAAACGGGGCATAATCCTGTAGTTAGAAATGTTCACTCCCTAGTGCTGGTACCTCTTCTTTGCATGGCTACTCATACCTGATAGCATAAGAAGCACAAAGGGAAGTCTGTTCTAGCAATGTAATAAAGCTCATTTTAGATCGCAATCAGAGCTATATAAAAGGGCTCGTGTATTGAGCAACAGTCACATTTTGCCTTTGTGAACAAGAAAAATCAGTTGGTGTCCATGCTTGGTTGTGGATTTACCATTTAAACAGGGAAAAGAAAAACAGTGAGGGTTAATAAAGAAAGAAATAAAAAAGAAACAAAGCAACTCATTTAAAGCATAAAGACAATTTGTTCCTTATATCTGCCTCTGCTCTATGCTGTCTACTTTGTTTTATTTAGATTATTACCAACTCTTCAGGACAGGAACGTTTTTCCTGTAAAGGACTTTTGGGTGCTCCGTAAATTAAGAAAGACAACCACCAACACCACCAATTGAAACATCAGAAATCTATGATCTCCAAATCTGCTGAGTTTGTGTGTGTATGTGTTATGAGGTGGTCAGGTGGGGGATGGGGGTGTAATTTTTAATTTTTATTATTCTTTGTTTCACTCATATTTTAATCATAGAAGTCATTGCAAAACTCAGCTAGGGCTATTCAAAATTATTTATAGTCTTATTAATCTGAACTAGTGTCTCTGCTATTGGACCTGATATTTTATTTAGGAAAAAACATGCTCTCTCAAAACCACTAGTCACAATGAAATATTCTGTAACTACGTCTCGTTTTGGGATTCTATGGTTTCATGAAACTCCTCAAATCCCGAGTCCCAGCACTGAAACCCATATTTTGATATTGGAGATAACCCTCATCCCCTCCAAAATCTCAAATTTTTAAAATGTCCCCATTTGACCGGACTATTTGTTAATAGTGATATTTACCAGTCACAAACCCAGTAGCTCACATTTTCACTGCTGTACATCAACTAGCTTTCACTTGGCTGGTGATTATCCGATGGCGCCACCACGGTGACAAACTTGTGCTTCTGCTTAACAACAGGAAAATTTCCCCTTGAGCTCCTGCTTGTTCTGGAGCTTCTTTTGTACCCCCTGAATCAAGAACTGCATGAGCCCCTAGCCCAGGTGTTATATAAATATTGCTTTTTAAAGGAAAAATTGATACAGTTCAGGCTTCTATTGCCCTCCTCACAGTAGTATCTCAGTACCTTTCAGAATTGCATTAAATGACATGACTGCCATCTGTCATGTTTGGTTTTTTTTTTTTCTTGTCCTTTAGCCGCATTTACCAACATGTATTTTATACCCCATTTCCCATTACCTGTGAATTTGGTCCATTGAGTGTTGGGAGTACCACCAGCAACTTTGGATAGTGTGAAGTAGCTTTGGCTTCTTATTTCACCATTATACTGAGACAAATATATAGTGGCCAAACCCTTTTAAAAGATACTACAGGATTTCCAAGCAGTGGCTCCAAACATTATAGTCTACAATGCAATGCAATAAAGTTTATTTTGATTACCTCATTCATACATTCTACCTCACAGTACTTTACAGACTTTATGTAAATAACATAACAAAAGAACTCTGTATTAGCAGCAAGCGCTAGAAATGAAATGATACAGGATGCTAGGGAAATGATACCAGATAACACGTGAGAGAATGAGTGGCAATAGAAAAGATATAGGAAAGCTGTGCTACTCCTGTATGATACAGCATTGCTTTGCAAGGGAGTTGTGTGAAAGCCATTGGAAAAAAAATAAGGAAAAGATTAATGCTTGACTGAGTTATTTTATTTAATTCCCCATAGATTTTGTCTTAGACTTAAGGCATGATACGGTCAGAGCAGATTGCCTTGGGTAATATTCCACTCTGAAGTTGTCCATATATCTGACATTGGTCATGACATATTTAATTTGAACTGGAAGTTCAGATTTAATGGTTGAATTCAAGTGAAACAAGGAGGCACATAACGAAGTCAGGGACTTACTGTCTATGACTATTGCAGCCAAAACCTTTCATAGGTCATTAGAGTTTCTTGAACCTAGGGAGAATCCTCGCACTATTTGATATAGGCCAGGGGTAGTGACCAAAGAATAGGATGCGGATTGGTCTCCCAATAGATACACAGCTAAGGTCCTGATCATTTCACGGTATTTGCAAGAATAGGGGTGAAATCATGGCCGTACTGAAGTCAATTAGAGTTTATAGACTTCAGTATAGCCAGGATTTCACCCTCCATGTATGATCCCCAGCCACATTTTAGCTGGGATAATTACAGTCTTTGTAAATACATTCCCCTTGGATACAATACTTTTCTTCACTTCTGAACCTAAACTGTTTTTTTGTTGCTGTATGCTATTAAATGATTTCCGAGTGCCACCCCAGAAGTAGCTGTTTTTCAATGGGGGTTAGTTGTTTAGATCCTTTTGAAAATTCCACTAAGTGCGTGTCTGCATCTTTATGTGCTAAATACTTTTGAAATGTGGCCCTTAGTGTCTGTGGCACTTTTGAAAATTGAAATTTAGAGCTTGCCTACATGACTTGGCAAATGCACCAGAAGGGTGTGATTTGTAAAGTGCTCTAGTACTTTGTACTCTAACTGCCCCATGTAGATCCTGCTGGTGTGCTCTAAAAGGTACCTAGGACTATGTTAACAAGAACTAGGTACCTTTTAAAGTGCACCAGCAGGGTCTACCCTCTAGTGCGTTTTGCTGGTGCTGTGTAGATAAGTCCTTAGTTTCCTAAGTCACTTAGGTGCTCTTGAAAATTATATCCCTTGTCAAAATTTAAATGAAAAAGAGAATGGTTATTTCTCAAAAATATAATTAACAACAGAACAGGTCTGTATGACTGGTTACTTCTCAATGCATGGTTTATTTTTGCACTGTCCACCAGAAGAAATAAGATTCAGCCCAAGTCTTAGACAAGATATCTTATTGCATTGGCCTTCCCACAAAGAAGAGGTTGAGAAATATGGCTGTGCCAACTTTCTTCACAGAGAAAGAAGGTCCCACAAACTCATACACACAGGTGCACATGCTTTAAGTAATAGCAGCCTTTAAAGCATTGTGCAGAGTTCTCTGGTTGGCGTTCTCTTCTGTCCCTATATTTCCTATACTGGCACCTCAATCCCATGCAGACTGGTGTGTTCTATGTGTCTAAAGAGACAGATAGATTCTTTTGGCTATTCTGTCATTGCTTTCAAGACAATCAATGATGTAGAAGGAGATTCTGAGAAATGTCTCAGTGAACATCAGGAACTCTGCAGGGCTTCCTTTAATTAGCAACATATGCAGGTAATAAGAGATAACTGCAGTAAACATGCTTCAGGGTGAAATTGTTACATTGCAGCAGAGCCTGGATTGGTCGGTGCAGAGGAGGCAGCAGGTGCTCCTGGAGGTATTATGCCTCAGTAAGGTGCAATACCTCTGGGAGCAAAGAAATGTTGCCACCTTTGAAGAGAATGCTGCATGTACTCCCCCACTGGGACCAGCCCTGTTGGTAAGTGGGAAGGGGAGAGAATGGGGCATGGTGGTGGCTCTGGCCAAGCTTACCCTCTCACTTTGAAGAAACAACTCCTCTGTATGTACTGACTGGAAACAGTCTCTGCATTCCTTGAATTCAGTTGTGCCCAATTCTTGCACAGGGCTGCTAAAGACCTACCCTTCATAGGGGACGTCTATGCTTTCCAGCTTGCATACTTGCACGCACACTAGCTTTGATAAAACTCGCCTGCTGAAATGGAAGTGTAGCCTTCGTGGTGCAGGTGGTAGGAAAGGCTAGCTGCCCCGAGTACAAACCTGTCTGAGACCCTAGGTACTTACTCAGGCAGCTTGCTCCTCCTGCTGATCAGGTCACCATGGCCACCCTTCTATTTTTTATGCACTAGCTTGATCAAAGCATAGGTGCTGGAACTAGGGGTGCTGCTGCACTGCCTGGCTTGAAGTGGTTTCCATCACATGCAGGGTTTGCAGTTGGCTCAATGGCTCCCAGCACCCCCACTATACAAATTGTTCCAGCACCCCTGGATCAGAGTTAGCATGTGTATGTCTACCTGAGATGGAAATTACACCTCCAGGTTGTAGTGTACCTTCCCCTCTTCAGACAAGGTCTGTCTTGTCTATTTAGATTGTAAGCACTTTTGGACAGGGATCGTCTGCTACTCTGCGTTTGTACAGTGCCTAGCGCAATGGGGCCCCACTCTTTGTTAGTCCTTAAGCTCAACTGTAATAAACATGATTAATAATAAGGGATGGAAGATGGAGGGCAGGTTTCTTGCACGCTTCTTCTCTCCTCCGCCAACAGGCCGCACCTCAAGGACAGGCACAATATGGATCTTAATCTTTCATTTACCAGGCTGTGGTTTGGTTCCTTGCTATGAGAAATACCTTAGTGTTCTTTTTTTAAATGTTACAGGGAGTTTTGTACAGTAACATTAATCTGAGAGGCACTTATGGTGATATATTGATATCTACCTGATCATTTAGATCATCTCCTCATCCCATATGATTCATCAGGAGGGAATTAGAGTAAAATGTAAAAAGTATGCTGATGTAATGGTGTGGTTTTCAGGAGCACATTCATTGTCTTCACCTTGAGCTTTCAGATGGGATAAAGTTTTGAAGAAAACAATAGGAAAGCTGTCTTTAAAATCTTGTGGGGAAAAAAGCCTCTTTCTCTATAGCATATCTCAGTTCTGACTTATCAAATGTAAGGTGTTTGTTAGATGCAACAAGTTCCTTCCTACGAAGCAGTGTTCTTACATTCCTCACACCCCCTGTAGGCTTTGAAATCAGTGTTCAAAGTGGACTTTCTGAATTCATGAAAACCCACAGGTCTATAATACATCCCTAATGGAAGTCAAACATGACACCCTAGAGATAAAACACAGTGGCCTTATCCTCTGTTCACAGTAGGTGTCTGTGTATAATAAATATTTTATTTTACTACAAAAACAAATAACTAAACATACCCCCTGTGTTTGTTCTGAACTCTACAGTAGCTTTTGTGAGTTTACTATATTTCAAAGCTGAGAGACGAAACCACAAAGTCATGCCAGTTACATTGCATGCTTGCACAATAGAGAACCAAAGCTGCTTTCATTTTGTGTAAACTATGTTGCTGGCTATTGCCCTTCTAGTAAAAGGCTCTATTGGCATTCCTATGGGAAACCCCAATTTTTGGGGGGTTGACAACTCATCCTATAAGGTTCCAGCTTAGGAACAACATTTTATATTAAAAGACAAATGCTGAATATATATATGTTGGTTTTGCCTTTTTAAAGTAGTAAGTACTTGATTCAGCATTTTTCCCTGCACTTAAGCATATGCTTAACTTCAAGCACATGTATCATCTTGGTGAAGAAAATGAGGAAAACCCTTGAGAGAGGCACATACTTATATACTTTGATGAAATGGTACCTAAAAGGGGGAAAAGTAGAAGATTTGGGGTTTCCAGTGACCATTCTGTCTCATATGGAATTAAAAAGAGTAGCATATACAATTTTTCTGGCCTCTATTCATAATATTAGCACATTTCCTTGGGTATTAAGGTTGAAAAATGGCTACTGCTTAAACAGGAGCTCCTTTTTCAGAAAGGGTTTTAATCCTGATCCTGTGTCCATGGAGAACCGCATAAATGTCAGTGGGACTCTGTGAACTTGATCTTTTATGCCCACATGGAGTCCCACTGAATTCAGAGGGGCTCTGCAGAGAAGCTAGAGGCCATCCATGTAGATAAGAGCTAAGAATGCATTATATTATGGTTTAAAAAGAGAGAGATGATCCAGAGCCCCAACACTACCCTAGCTGTGCACATGTAGTACAATATGTGGTCGGTGAAAGCATACGGGTGATACTCTGCCCTGACACATACTCATGCAACCCCACTGAGTTCAGTGATGATGTAAACTAGGGCAGAATCTAGCCTATTTGCTTCCTCCACAGGCTATCGACACATGCACAGATATGGCCACCTTGTCTCAGACGTATCTCATATTGTAATCCATGCTGCTGTGTTTGAAGGATGGTTTGAAATGTGCCAGTGTAATTCAACTAGTCTCAAAGCATCTCAGGCACTCTCTGACACGTTTCCATCAAGGGCCTAATGTCTGCTAATGACAGAGCAGTGACAGTTCCATTGAAATTGTATTGAGTAACAAGACAATTACTCTTATTTCAAGGGCAGTGTCTCACCACCCAGCTTTTAAATCTAAAAGATAAAAATGGAAACAGAGGAAAAGCTATATTAAAAATATGATCCCTAATTAATCACTGCACTTTCCCAGCTTTACACTGATGTAACTCCAATGGGCCAGATTCTCAACTGGTGTAAATTGCCATAGCTCCGTGGACTTCTATTAAGCGATGCCAATTTATGCCAGTTTAGAATCTGGTCCATTGAATTCAAGTGAATTACATTGGGATAAGACTGGAGTAGCAAAAGTAGAGAACCAGGCTCAAACTGTTTGTCCTCAGACCAAATTGTCAGAAAATTCAGAATTAGGGTTTCTTACTCTGTCAGTATCTCATGCTATTATGTCTAGGTATCAGAAAATTGTGTATTTCTAAGTATCATATGGTAAGTGTGCCATTCCCTAGGAACAGTGGTAAGAGCTCCAGAAACTGTAAGGTGCCTAAATTTTTACTTGCTTTGCATTGTGGGTTTAAATAAGATACAGTATTAAATGTTATTTTAACATAGAATTTGCTGTGTGCTTTTATATGTTTCAGTGGCTTATATCATCATTCTTACTGTACTAACATTTACATGTCCTTTTTCTTACAAAAAATTTACACAAGGATATTATTTAAGCTCTAGGTTTATTTTATCACCCATAAACTTAGACCATATATTAAAATTGTGGAGGAATTTAATATCAGTAGCAGATTATCTTTTAAAAAAAGCTAATTTCTCTGTGTTAGAGAGACAGGCATATCAAGTATGTTAAAAGGTTTAATAGCTGTTAGTAAATTTTACTGCAACTGTCAATAACTTCATAATATATTGGGCCAGTTAATAGGTCAGCAGCATATATTTATATCTTGCTATAAGCTGTTTACCCAAGAACAAACTAATTTCTAATGATAATGAAATATGAAGTCAATAAATATTAATTTTAACATTTCCCCCCTAATTTAAACACAATTTTTAATACTTGCAATAAATGTTGACTGGGCAGAATTAAAAGTGAAGTCCTGTTTTCTTGGACTCCAGGCAAAATTACTTATGTGTTGTGGTTTTTAAATTGTGAAGTATCATCAGTGACATGAGTTTACACAGTCTTGGTAGAACAATGTACTGCACAGTCCCAAGATATAATCTTATATGCACCAGGGGAGTGTGCCTTACACATTACTTGTACCACTTCTGTTTGGCTGAAATGTAGTTATAGTAAGTTACGCATCTAAACAATTTTTTTAAAACTCTAAAGCTCATATTTTCTTTGTTCAATTGTTATTCTAATTTTAAGTGAGCCTTCAATGTGCTGAGTGCCCTCAGCTCACACTGATGCCATAAGCTAAGGTGCCTAAATGACAGGCAGATTGCAAGGCGCCTATCACCTAAGGGTTTGATCAAGCATCTATGGCAAAAAATCATGAACTTTGATGCTGCAGATTTGAATCCTTTCCACAAGGATATCAGGCGTACTTAGCTCCTTGCAGGACTGGACCCCAAGTTACTGGCCAAACTGGGAACAGCTTCTGCTCCCAGAGGGCCAGATTCTAACACCCTTATTCACACTGAGACCATGTCTACACTTACTGGTAAATGAGCACTGCTGCAATCGATGCAGGAGGTGTCGATTTAGCAGATCTGGTGAAGACATGCTAAATCGATGGGAGAGTGCTCTCCCATTGATTTGTGTACTCCACCTCCCCGAGAAGAGTAAGGAAAGTTGGCGGGAGAGTGTCTCCCATAGACACAGTGCAGTGTAGACAGCGCAGCAAGTCGACCTAAGCTACATTGACTTCAGTTACGTTATTCACGTAACTGAAGTAGCATAACTTGGGTCAACTTACAGCGGTAGTACAGCCCACCCCTGAGTATTGGCTTACTTCACTTGTAGTCCCACTGAAGTCAACAGGACTCTGAGACAACTAAAACAGTGCCCGGCGTGAGCAAGGATGGGTAGAATCTGGCCCATAGAAATAAATGATACAGGATTAGGCCCTTACCTGTCCATTTCTTCTCTTTTCATTTTCCAGTAGCAGAATTCATCACCAGACTTTCTCTTTCTCTATCAGCCTCTGCCATCCTATGGCCAGCCACATGAGTTTACATAGGACTTGGTCACTTGCTTCAGCTTCATGTTACAAAACTGGTGAACTGCAACCAATTAATTTTTTATATTTAATATTAGGTTTTATTAATCTAGTATTTTATTAATAGAATTTTTAAATATTTAATGCCAAATTTTATATGTAATATTAAGTCTTATTAATCTAGTAAATTTTATTAATACAATTTTTGTAACTTTTTTTCCTTTATTTTTTTTTACTGTCAGATTAATTAAATAAATTAAAAAAAAACATTGTGGTCCTAGATGGAAAATAAAGTAATACATCCCCTAAAACCTGAAGTGGGGTGTGAAGAAGTGATATTTACCCAGCCTTCCTTCCCCTCCCCTCCCCACTAATATTTTTCATCTTTATTTTTCCTCATCTTACTCCTACTATGGTGTCTGCAGACTGATCTGTGCTCCAGTAGCCCTAGTTCCCTTCCTAATGTGTCCTAATTATCCAGTGTTTGTGTGTTGCGAGTCATCCAGCTACTAAGAAACTCCTCTTCAGCTGCACTTTCCTTACGTGCTATTCTATGTATAATCTGAATTTCCCCCCTTCCAAATTAGTAACACAGTCACATAGCAAATTGGAATATGCATGTAGTTTCAGCACTGATATAGTATTGCCTTCTCCTCTTGCTGACACTTTTGATGTTGTTCCCTTTCATCGTCGTCATCGTCCTGCTCCTACAGCAGACTTAACATCTGAGGCCTTATACAGGGCATAATTAGAAGCTGCAAGACCCAGACATTAAGGTTGGATCCTATTTTTCAAAAGGCAGCTTCTGGAATTGTGGCTGCCTCCATGGTTATAGCTGTGTGCATACTTACGCTACCATCTATGGAGCTGTATCTGGACTATCTTGGAATTAGCCTCCTAATGGTTGTTTTTGGCTACTTTGTCACCATCAGGCCAGATTCTCTGGTCCTTAAAGCATCCAGAGATGGCCAGGGGAATATTATCCTCTTCAGGGGACCTCTCCCCTAGTGTAGCCAATGCCTGAGCCAGCCACACCCAGTGTAAAGTGGAGGAGGGGGCATTCCAGGGGCTGGGCCACATCCAATCCTCCATTGGCCCAAGTCCCTGGGGCACCTTATCCAAGTGGTGTAAGTTACAGCAGCTCCTTTGCATCTCTAACTTGAACCAGAACCAAGTGGCTTTGGATCAGGGATCAGCAACCAATTCCCAACTCCACACAGCTGGGGCTGAGAACCGAACCCCAGTAATCCTTGACTGTGGGGAAAGGGAATTGTCTTACTCTTGCAAGGTTGTGAAGAAGGTCTCACACATTTCCTGCATCACATTCATGTACAAAGTCTTTGTGCTGTTGCACTCAAGAGCCTTTACATGTAACATCTATATGTATTACACCATCTTGGTATGTGTTCCGTTTATAAACTTCGCAGCTTCTGTGCTGTGCAACAAAACCAGACAGTTTTCAGTTCACTGTTGCATAAGAGCATCTTAATATCCAAGGCTCTTAAATGAGAATTAACATGAGTCTTGGAAAAGTGCTGAACAAACAGGATTTATTGGGATTGCTGTAATGCAGCTGTCGGATCAAATTGTTTTTGGTTTTAGAAATAGTCAGGATATGAAAAACAAAGTTCCTACATAAAATATACATGGTGACTCAAAAGGTGCGGGTTTTTGTTTGTTTGTGCATCCAAAAAAGGAAGAGGTTGGGTTTCCCAATCAGCCATTCATCCCTTCCGGAGCAGACTCTTGGCGCAGGACACCCCAGAAGAGCCCCAGGCCATTTCAAGGTGTAACAAGATGGGTAGCTCTATTAGGGGGCTAGGAGTGAATAGAGCTGCAGTGGCCCTGAGAACCAGTTATTTCCTGGCTGCCACGTAGCCCATTGGAGGCCTGGGAAGTTAGGGTAGCCTTAAGGCTGTATTAGCTCCTGGACTCCTACTTTGGCCCAGCTCAGAGATGATTTCCACCCCTTGTGCCTCAGTTTCCCCTGGTGTACAATGAAGATAGTAGTACCCATCTACCTCGCAAAGGATTTGTGAGGCTTCATTCATTTTTGTAAAGTATTTTAGGGCCCTTAGAGGAAGGGCACTATGGAATTGCAATGCATTATAATTACAAATGCTTTTACTGGTCATAAAATTATCTAGCCACAGCATTTGACTTGCTGACACCTTGCAGCAAGGAATTCCACAGAGTGTCTACATGCTGTAGAAGTTCTTCCTTTCCTTTATGCTAAGACCACTGGCTATCAGTTTCTCTGGGTGACTCCTTTCCACCACAACATGGGACATCATCACAAAAAAATGGGCTGAATGGCTTTCACTAGACATCTCAGACTTTTCTGTCTCAAGGGTGCTTCCTCATAATACTCCATTTCCATATCCTGTATCACAGGGTGGAGCAGTGTCAGAATCTATCACCATTTTTAATCTGTTTTACAAATGGTGATTTGACACACTGGACTGACTTTTGACACAATTGCATGAGAAACTTCTTTTTATATTTTTAAGAGCAAAAAATAATACTGTTGAAAGAAAATGAAGACACAAACTTTGAGTTTACTCAAACATTAGTTATAAAACAAAATCTTGAAACTAAAGGCTAATATTTCAGCCTGCTCTCACCCCACTGTGCTTCAGTACTGATGGGCTCTCAGACAAGCATATCATTGGGTTTTATTTTTTTTTTTTAACAATGCCACGTATTCCGCTAAACTAGGCATACTCAATATGTTAAGGAAGAAGCATCGGCTCACACTTAGCTTTGAATTTCTTTGCTTTTGTCAGCCTCATTATTACAGTCAGAATGTTATTAAAATGCTGCTCTTTGTCTGTTAATAATCATTTCACTTCTCTATTTCTGCCACATGAACTTTAGAACACTGTGAAATGTTTTTGTAGTTGCATGTTTTTTTCAAGTTCATTGATCAAGCATTTGTACATTTTAATGTTATAAATAATTGAAGAGCCTTCATTTTTCAGTGTTAAAATTAAGTTTTCTGTTCTGTCTTTCAAAACTAGAACAAGGGAAAGTATAATTTAAGTCATAAAAAGGCTGCAAAATATGTGGAACTCACTCTAACCCTTTTCTGTGCAAGTCTTCATTTTACTTTGATTCTTACAAAGAGCAAAGCATTCACAATCAGCCTTGACAAAATCCTCCAGTTGGTGACTAGCCAGAGGAATTCACCTACTTCCTGCCAGTGCTTAAAGTGTAAGGTGGGTACAAGGAGGATTCTTGAAGCCACCCAGAAGGGTTTAGTGTATAGCAGTTTTGAGGGGTGAGCCAGGCAGATAGGTTCAGAACTGATAACCCATTGAAATGAACAGAGGCAGTGCACATCATTCTGAAGTGTAAACTATGCTTCTGTCTCTGTGCAGAACTCTGATTTAGAATTAATGCAGTGCTGTTGTGTAAGGGACGGGGCAGGGTTTAGGGAGCTCTGTTTAGGGGCTACAAACTCCCTAAGCAGAACCCAGCTCTGCAGGAGCTCCTTGTGTGCCATTGCACAGTAGGGATTTGGGGGGAGGGAGATCTTGCCCTACACAGTTTCCGTGAATGTTCCACTCCACATAGGGGCAGAGCCAGTAGCATGGAGCCGTTAGAGAGAAGTGATTATTGCTGGGTAGGAAGAGGGGGGGCGGGGCCTGGAACATAAGGAGCAGTTACTCCTGTGGCAGCTGGGATGTCAGTCCCTGAAGAGAAGCCACATTTGCAGCACAATATGAAACTAGCGTGTCCTGCATAAGGTTGCCTGGCTGAGGGGCGGCCCATTGTTACATGATCCTGCCCAAAGAATGCAGTGAAAATGTCCTTTTATTGGTGCTGTTAGGCCTCTCCTCTGTGCAATGGACTTAATCTGAACTCCTTTCCTACACCTATACTAATATCAGAACAGAAAGAAAGGGGGAATTTAAATTCAAACCTGCCTCTGAACCTGCCTTTATGGTTTCAGGTTAAGTTGGATCAAAAATTGGACAGCTGTGTATTTTCGTTCTGGTTCAGATTAGACTCAGGTTGGTGGAAAACTAGCAAAGTCAGCTAATATTGCACCCCTCTAGGGCCATATTTGTTTGCCAATTTGGTAATGTCAAATTTGAATCCTAGCCTTCAGCTGGAACTATGAGTCCTAGCCTACATTTAATCTGGAACCACAGGCTTCCTCTTGAGCCCGACAGTTACCAGTTTTACCATAAGTGTTGCTGCTGGATCAGCTGATGAAATGAACCAGCATTATAGATAGTGTTGAGCAAACCTCATGATTCCAGTTTTTGGATGAGTTTTGCAAGCAGAGTCTCTCCAAAGCTTATCAGAACATATTCTAACCTCTTTGATTGAGAAACTGTGCTGGGAATTTCATGAGAACAGATTCCCATGGGAGATTTCTGGTACTTCCTGGCTCAGTCTGAGCTGGAAATACTGTGAGAACAGCACATCAAAAATGCTGATTTAATTAACTCTGTTGGCAGCCATGGCCTCCAGACTGCCTCCTGTCTTCCCGTCAGAGGAAATGCTCCCTCTAATGAACACAAACCACATGAAAAGTACTTGTTGCGCATTATGTATATGTTTGTTCAGCAGAAAAATCATCAAGATAAGGTTCCATAAAAGTTAGGATGAAAACTATGAATCTTTACATTAAAAGAGGTAACCCATGCAGACTGGATGTTTCTCCTTCTGACTGTCGTTTCACTCACTATGAATTTTATGAAAATTGCGTCGAGTAAAATGGAGATTTACTGAAAGCACTAAAAACTGTGTTGATGGAACAAACAACCTTGAGTGAGCACTTTGCTGCCTGTGTTCATTTCAAAGCAAGTATTACCATAATTCTGCTGATGCTGAGACTGGGTATCTATAGATACCTATAGCCATGGGTCCACCCCACAACAGCAGTGAAAGAAGTTAAATCTAAGTAGGCTTATCATTAAATAGAGATTGACCTGAGCAGCAAAGTTTGGAGCTGGATTCAGATACAAATGTAAAGGGATTATTTCAGGCATGTACATAGCAGTAAATCTCATCAGCTTTAATTTTTGTTTTAATTTAACTGAGCTTTTGGTTCTGGTGTGAAATACAAAAATAAAAAGCCTTCTAGACTGACGCACTCTGCACTTGGTGTAAAGGCAGAAACAAGGCACAGTTCTATCCAGTAGTACTTCTATCAGTATGCAGCACGACTGCATCACAAACTTAGCAGACATTATGAGAAACTGCATTCTCCCAATCCACTCTAATGAAAGAAAGTGTCTTGCGGGGCGTACTGCAGCTAGATCACATAATACAGGGTATGTAGATTTGTTATGCCCCTTCCTCCAATGAATTCTTTGTGAATAAGTCCCCTTCACCAACACAGAACCCAGTTAAAATGTGTACAGCTCATTGTAGGATTGGGACATAATGAGTATGAGACATAGTGAGTATTATTGCTAGCCAATAATAGCCCATCAGCCAGATCATTGAGTGGAATCTCTTGGACTTATTTCTTAGTGAGGTTATCCAGTGGTGCTAAACATTTCCCCCCTCTCTGAGAAGCATTTGAAATATTGCCATTCACCTCATTCCTGTCCATACCATCCAAGTCTCAGTCCCTATGAAAATTTCCTTTTATCCCTAAATATTGAGTGGCAGATTGTTTGGGCTGGATTGAGTACTGCATGGTAAATAACCATTATTACTCTCTGCAAAACTATTTTGGAACTATTATTATAGGATTGAGTAAAATGTGGGTCCCATGTTCCAAAGCACCTGAACTTTTCCAGACCAGTTTGGCTCATCTGTGAACAGTTCAGCTGCTGATAATCACTTATTTTATTCTTTGCCAAACATGCAGAATCTCTGACAACCATTTGTTTAAATTACTTACACAACTTGCCGTTTTAATCTTCTTTTTCCTATTAATCTGTGACAAGCCATGAAATTTAATATTTTTACCATGACTAATGTATGAAATTTGTTAGCTTTGTCTGTAATTTACAAAAAGCATTGAATAATTGAGCCTTAAAGTTTAAAGGCTTAAATTTTGCTATTGTAGAAGTGATTGTTTTTAATGATTTAAGGCATCCAAAGCGCTTTGGTGATGGGTGCTATTATAAAACACCATTGCTAACCTACGCCCCTCTTCAATTTCCTGGGTCTGCAACCAAATATTAAGATATAAACTAAACCAAAAAAGGGAGGGATGGTGAAGAAAGGAGAGCAGAGGGGGAAAAGACCATGAAGCTTGTATAAAAGTAAGATGTTTTCATTATCTTCACTATCCTGTACCTCTTCTGCTACCCATTGTTTATTATCTTCCTTATGCCTAAATTAAGCTTTCAAAACTCCTTGGGGCATGGTCCTCGACTTTTTATCACCTGCCATTAACACCTCTGGCTCTATAGAAATAATAATTTCTAAGCAAAGAATCAGTTCTGCCTTAGAACGAAGTATTCCACAAATCCTAATGCTAACAGATATCTATTGTGTGTTTGATATATACTATGAATATCTCTTTCTCATCCACACCTCACCCCATAAAATAATGCATATAGTAAGCATGGGCCACGGATGTGGTGTACAGATGTAGAACTGAACAACCCAGGACTAGGGTGAGAATGAGGAAAGAATGATGCTAAAATCTTACAAGCTGTTCTCATGAGAATTTTGGTTCAGGGTTGGAAATCTTGCAAGATCAGCAACTCTCATAAGATTTCTGCCAGCTTGGACTGTCCAGTAACAAAGCCACAGGTGAAAGCTCACATCTTAGCACTACCTTGAAAGTGTTAGGTGGAGAAGTTGGATCTGAGGTTCTGGTTTGAGCCCATCCTCTATACTGTGTAGAGATATCTGACATATGCACAGACAGTCACAACTTGAAGAGCCTTTTTCAATAAGATAGAGTTAACCTTTATTTAGATGTTTATGTTACAGCACAGCCCTAAAATACCTGACAGTTTCTCTGAATATTTTAAAAAGTTACATGCACACACAATTTGTATTCCAAGGATGGTTGTATCAGTTCAAACAAAGCAACATACCTGAGCCTATACCAAAATTTGAATAAAAAGTGTTCGAGTAGCTATACATTTTGTTTAGTTTTTGATACTGTTTTTGCTAAAGTACTGCCAGGGTAAATTGAGTCTAATCCAGAATCTGGAGCCACCAGAATTTCAGAGTTCACAAGACATTGTCAGCTCTTTACCCAGCCAGCTGGACCCACTCCATCAAGAGCTTACTGAACTCTTGATTTCCTCTCCATGAGACAGCCAAAGTCCACCTCAGCAGGCAGTCATCAGTTGTGTACTGTACTATGGCCTGTCTTTCCTGGAGGCCTGCCTACATAAGGGAAACATCTATTGGTATAGTTGCACTAGTACAAACACATGAATTACTGAAGTAATTTGCACTGGTCCAAGCCCCATCAGGAGACTATACCAGCATAGCTACATCACTGTGACAAATTTCCAGTGCATATTTCTCTGATGTAGATAGGCCCTTGGACTCACTGCTGTTTCAAAAGGTTCTCTGACCATGGTGCTCAGATTTTGCAGAAGCTGCTCTAACCTACCTTTGAATGCCACGAAGAAGGTTGGTTTTGCCATGTTTTCATTCTATCAGCAGCAGGATGTACCAGAAATCTCATCAGGAAACCTACCAATGTTGTAGGCGCAGAAGGCCTGGGCAGTTTGAAAGGTTTAGTTGTTTATCCAAGTAAAACCAAAATGCCAAACCTTTTCACGTTTGGTTATCACTAGTGTAGACAACTACAGAGATAATTCGATCACATTGTCATCCTAACTGGAGGAGATGTACTTGAACCAAAACCCCAGAACTGAAGACGCGACACTTTGTAGCTCAGTGGAAATCTATTTTTTTTTTTTTATAGGAACAATATGTAGATCCTTACAGTTAAGGTTTTAGCCCTGGCCCAGTAGTACAGCTAAAGAATTGGTACTTCATTCTGTCACAAAGTTGATTCAGAAACTGCCTTTTCCTGGACCAAAGAGGACCCAGTAGTTGCTATCATGACAACCTTAGGGGCAATGCTATAGCATCTAGTTCCAATCAGGCAGGAGGACTGAATATGAGGGAGGGGAAAAGGGAGCATAATGGTAGCAACCAACATAAGAAGAGAGCCAGAGCTAGCACTCTGTCTGCTTTTGCTCAAGAAAATGTGTTCTTAGAAGGAAACAGATTACAAGTGATCTAATGGTACATTAGCCTTAAACCAGAAAGAGTTGCGTAGTACTAAATCCCTTCGAACGAGGATGTTATGTATTCCTCAGGTCATGTTTTTTTTTTTTTAAATATTAATCAGAAAAATTGGAAAGCTTTATTATAAAGATGACAAATGCTACTATGCCTCAAGGAAAGGTTGTGCACAGGATGTGCAAGCTCATACTTATTGATTCAACATGGTGACTGTGAGCTGCACTTTTAATGAGGGAAATAAAACATCCTCTTAATTGGCTATAAAAGGATGTACAACACAGACTTACTGAAACATTAGGATGCCTAGTTAGGATCTACTTTGCGACAATGCCCCTTTTTATTAATATTATTTTATTGGTTGCAAAATCTATGAGTTTATCCATGTTTTTGGTACAAAAGACACATTTTGGTTTAAAGTAGAGAGCAAAAGAAAAAAAATCTGCATAAGACAAATTGAAAACATCAGTGTACCCTATAGAGTAATAGTACTTTATCATGATTTATACATGGGAATGCAAGTGTTGCCAAAAAAATAGGTGACCTCTCTACCCTATATTAATAATTACACTATTGAGATGAAAGCCTGATATGCAGAACACTCCTGTATGCAACAAAAATTTTCCTTAAAGAAAAAAAATAACTGTTTCAGACAAGAAGGTAAAAAGGAGGTGAATCCAGTTAAGTGTTGACAAGCATTTCATCTCATGTAATGGACAACAAAATATTGGAATTCCTCCCAAACTATTTCTAATTGTTCTAGTTTATTTCATAAAATCAAGTAAGAACAGGCTCTATTAGCCCTACCCTTCCACTCCAGTGAATGCAGGTCACCTTTCCAAACTCCCTGCTTAAATATACAACATGAAAGCCAACCAAGACAGAACTGAACTGTGGATAGTTGGATGTCTCCTTATCAAACCAGGATTGTTCCAAGGATAAAGAGAATTAGTTGACCTTCTGTTTCAGTTCCAGGGCCTTTCCAAAAACTTGCTTGTTCCAGATTAAAACTAACTTTTGGGTTTTATTACAGACTCAAGTCTCAGCCTAGGCTCTCCAAAATAACAAACTTTTGAGTGACTCAAGGAGAAGTTTTGAACAACTCCCTTCTATCAGTCTAAAGTACTGTACTTATATGTCCTCCAGTACAGTAGCATTGAGTGCCTCACAATCTTTAATTTATTTATCCTTCCCTCCTCAGAATATGAAACTGGTCAGTTTCACATTATTTTTACTTGAAAGTAGGTAAAACTTTCAGTTTTCAATTTTATTGAATTATTCCCTTTTAGTGTTGGGAACCCAAACCCAATAGCATTGTGTTAATGTAGCAGTTATCCAACATTTTCTTTCACTGATCCTGTTCCCTCACTAGAGTCCAGTCCCCTACTACTTTGGTTTTCAGAGTATTTCTTTCTCCAAACCATTCAGGAATGACTCTGCAGATTACTAATAGTCCATGGAGCCCCAGTACAAGAACCATTCTGTGAGTGCATGAGACACAAAGCGAAAATGACATGTTGGAGTTTCATCATCTTTGCTGACTGAAATTATAAACCTACAAAGAAAGAAAGAATGGTTATTCTGTTTTTATAATCTAAGGTGTCACTAGTAACAGGAAAGGAAACTTTTTAAATATATGATTTTTATATAGAGAACATCCATTTAAGGTAATGACAAAAACGTTTTCAATATAAAGTAAAATATGAAATGAACCTTTATGATTTAAGAGCAGTTCTGTAACCAGTCCAAGTTTAAAAAAAAAACAGTAATGAAGTTCACCATTTTTATTCATTAAAATAGCATTTTTATTACAAAAACATGTAAAATGAAAAGTTGAGAGTACATTTCAATTGATCTTTAAATATTGCACAGAGTGTTTTATGTTTTCCCTGTTTAAAGGCCCATCTGAAAATGTTCTTAGAAATTATTAAAGATATGACACCAAATTACCTGAGATAGTATATTCAAATATTTGACCAGCTTGCCTGCTTATGCTATTGTTGTCAGCTATTCAAGATTGACCAGGACGGCCCCGTTTCCCAGGGCAACACATTTGTATAAACCCCCCAATCCGTGAAACCAAAACCAAAACCATCAAAAAACAACCTAGCACAGAACTCTAGAACACAGAAGGCAGAAGAAATTCTGCAATGTACCACATAGGGCTAATTTTTTTTATTTGTTTTTTTCCCCCCAGTCTGTACAAAATCTGTTAAATGTTCTGTTTTATAATTTATCTTATAAAATATAGAATGGAGCTTTATGGATTAAGTATAACTACTGCTTTTTCCTTACAGATAAGGTAGGAAGAGGAAGATGTAATTCTTCCTACTCTAAGATCCACAGCTCCATTAGAAGACTTTCATGTCTTTTGAGTTTGTTAGATGATGATTGATAACCACTGTTCCCTGTGTTGCAACTAACCACTCCTATGTGAATGATGGAATGCATTCATCTTTGGGCTGGGGTGTGGCAGCTGCTTTAAATAGGACAAGTTGTGAGGAAGAGTACTGTATCCAACTGAAACACGGCTTCACTGGCAACGTTAAAGCGCTGTGGCAGCGCTTTAATGTGGCTTGTCTAGTTGCGGCGTAGCACTGGGAGAGAGCTCTCCCAGTGCTCTTAAAAAAAAAAAATAACAAAAAAAAAACCCCAACTCCATGAGGGGAATAGCTCCCAGCGCTATTCTACCAGTGCACTGTCTACACTGGCACTTTATAGCTGAAACTTGCAGCACTCGGGGGGGTGTTTTACTGTAGAGTGTGCAGTATAGTTAAGAAGAATATGATTTTTATCCCAAGTGGAATCTGGATGAGATGCCAGGGTTAACATTCCCATTATCGCACAAAAGGCCATGGGATTTTCAGAGACCACAAATGATCATGCCCTTGTTTTTTTTCATCTCATCCCACAGGCAGCAATTCTAACAGCACAGAGCACCCTCGCCCCATTCTGAGGCATTAAGTATTGACTCAAGAGAGCCACCTACTAAATCAATAGCCTTGCTTCCTGCAGAACCCTCAACCTTGTAGAATTTTCCTATCCAAATACTGGACAGATTTGATCCTGTTTGATTTGTGAGACCAGTGACAATAGAGACTGGAACCTGCTTCTACACTCCTATCTGTTCAATAGGTAACTATACATTTTTGCTGCAGGTATCAGTTGTAATCACTTTCAGACATTTCTTCCTGTGCATTTCTGTTGGGGTGCCCTTAAAAATGGAGTAACCTGTATATAGAGTCTATACTTTTACACACACATACATATACAAAATCAGAAGAAAATATCTGTTTTGTCATTAGCTTTTTTAAAACTCAGGGGGAGTAGGTGCTGTTTGTACAATCCAACATCCCTGCTTCCAAATCCTGTCCGGATTGCACTGATTAAGCTAGCATGAAAATGGATTACATTGATCTTAATTGCTTAATTTATCTTTTACAAAGGTGATGTGAAAGTTGAATTTTGCTTCTCGCTGAGCATTTTTGGTCCTTATAAGGAAAATGTAAAACCAAGACAGCAAGCATGGATTTAAATAATGTGTCAGATAACAGCAAATGCTGTCTGAAGGTGTTTCACTGTAGGAATTTATTGTAACGTGGGGACGTTTATTGGGGACGTTTGGGATAAGAACAGCCATACTGGATAAAACCAAAGGTCCATCTAGCCCAGTATCCTGTCTTCCAACAGTGCCCAATGCCAGGTGCCCCAGAGGGAATGAACAGAATAGGTAATCATCAAGTGATCCATTCCCTGTCGCCCATTCCCAGCTTCTGGCAAACAGAGGCTAGGGATACCATCCCTGCCCATTCTAGCTAATAGCCATTGATGGACCTATCCTCCATGAATTTATTTAGTTATTTTTTGAACCCTGTTATAGTCTTGGCCTTCACAACATCCTCTGGCAAGGAGTTCCACAGGTTCACTCTGCATTGTGTGAAAAAATACTTGCTTTTGTTTGTTTTAAATCTGCTGCCTATTAATTTCATTTGGTGGCCCCTAGTTCTTGTGTTATGAGAAGGAGGAAATAACACTTCCTTATTTACTTTCTCCACACCAGTCATGATTTTATAGACCTCTATCATATCCCCTCTTAGTTGTCTCTTTTCCAAGCTGAAAAGTCCGTCTTATTAATCTCTCCTTATATGGAAGCCATTCCATAGCCTTAGTCATTTTTGTTGCCCTTTTCTGAACCGTTTCCAATTCCAATATATCTTTTTTGAGATGGGGCGACCGCATCTCCATGCAGTATTTAAGATGTGGGCGTACCATGGATTTATATAGAAGCAATATGATATTTTCTGTATTATCTATCCCTTTCTAATGATTCCCAACATTCTGTTTGCTTTCTTGACTGTGGCTGCACGTTGAGTAGATGTTTTCAAAGAACTAACCACAATGACTCCAAGGTCTCTTTCTTGAGAGGTAACAGCTAATTTAGACCCCATCATTTCATATGTACAGTTAGGATTATGTTTTCCAATGTGCATTACTTTGCATTTATCAACATTGAATTTCATCTGCCATTTTGTTGCCCAGTGACCCAGTTTTGAGAGATCCTTTTGTAGCTCTTCGCAGTCTGCCTGGGATTTAACTATCTTGAGTAGTTTTGTATCATCTACAAATTTTGACACCTTACTGTTTACCGCTTTTGGGTAGTTTGGGGTTACTGGTGAGCAGAAAGCAGGACTTGGGCAAAGAGGTTGAGAAAATAATTAATACTGGTTTGGGGTTCATATTATTTTGTTTGCAAATCTGTCATGCCCCAAGCACAATGCTCTCTTCCCTAATGATCTAAGAACCTAAGAACATGACACTGTCTGATTAGTGGTCCATCTAGTCCAATATCTTGTCTCTAACAGTATCAGAGATTCAGGGGGGCGTGTACAGAAAAGGGCAGTTGGAGTGATCCATCCCTGTCTTCCCCTTCTGGCCTTCAGTAGTCAGAGATGTAGGGTCATCCTCAGCATGGGGTGGCATCCCAAACCATCTTTACTAATAACCATGGATGAACCTATCCTCCATGAACTTATCCAGTTGTTTTTTGAATGCAGTTATACTTTTGGCCATCACAACATGCCATGGCAATGAATTCCACAACTTAATTGTGTGTTGTGTGAAAAAGTACTTTCTCTTGTTTGTATCAAATCTGTTGCCTATTAATTTCATCAGGTGATCCTCATTTTTGTAGTGTGGGAAAGGGTGAATAACCCTTTTCTAGTCACTTTCTCCACACCATTCATGATTTTGTAGACCTGTCATATACCCCCATAATCATCTCTTTTCTAAGATGAACAGCCCTAGTTGATAGTCACCACCTAGTTAATAGTCATCTTAGTTACAATAAAAGTTTGCACAAATATTAGTAAATAGTGAAGGTCACTAACATATTTTTTCCCCACACAGTGAAATCTATATGTCTGGGGAAAGTGTTGCAGTTTCCTAAAAAGATAATTTGCAGATACAAAACCACACTTCCCAGAATTTCTGTCTTATAATGGTGTTAGTATCAAGAAGAAGAAATATTACAGCTATTTCACATACCTAGTTATATATGTGACTTTGGGTTGTCGGGTTTTACACACCCAGTTCCAGCAGAAGTTATTTTGATTTTAGCCCATCACTAAAATCAACACTTCAGTCCATTCATCCTATTATTACCAGCAATTAAAACTACTTTCAAATAGGGAATTTTAAGTCAAGAAGTATAATAAATGTCAGTCCTATAATATGTACATTAGTGTAATCTAATGTGAGTAGGAAGTCACTTGAGATGGAAAAAAGCAACAGCTCCTCCAGGGCTAGTGCCATAGCACAAGCAACAAAAGGGAAACCCTTGTTAATCCTTTGGAAATATCATGTTAATAAATGAAAATGAGATAATGACTTTTGTGGCTAGCTGAATCTTGTCAAAAGCCTCTTATGAGCTTCATGAGTCTCAGATAGGGACTGTGTTACATGATAAAAAAAAACACACACAAAAAGTTCAGCTGCAGGCTGCACACAATAAAAAAGTTAAATAAGAATATGTGCTTGGTATTATTGCTACCCTCCTGCCTGACCTAGAAGGTTTTCATTTTAGGGACTCCATCCCAAGATCTCATTACAGGTTTTTAATTGGTATTTCAAAATCTCCCCAGAATGCAAGAAAAGTCTTGCTGCAGTTCACCTTTCTTATTTTTTTTTTTCACACTAAAGGTTGATGAGCAAAAGTAAATGTATCCTTTCTGATTGCAAATCACACACATCCATACAGATCCCATAAACTGTGGCCAATATTTCAGATCTGTTTCAACACCACAGGCAACACTAGATCTGCTTGAATGAACAGTAATGTCAATCCAGACTTTACACTGCAAAAGCAAGAAATAAAAGTGAGCTGAACTTCAGAGTCCAAATTTGGTACTGAACTCTTCCAACGTTTGAAGTTGTTCAGACTGGAGGGCTTGGCTCCATCTTTAGGAAGCAGCTAAAAGTAGCTGTGGTGCATTATTAGCTAAAATGCCTCACAAGTTCAGTTTGTGATGGAAGCAGACATATATGATATGAAAATACGGTGTTCTGCTGCATATGTTGTGTGACCTTATATCATAGATATAAGTTGTGAAGGTACCTTGGATACAGGTGAGCATGAATTTTTACACTCAGAGGGGCAACAGGACCAAAATTTAAAGAGACATGCAGTTATTCTCAGGTCAAATATACACTTATCTGGATGCAGCAACTGAGCAACCAAAGCACTCTCCATCTACATTAGCCACTATTTAGCATTTGAAACAGATCCTACCAAACTACGAGAAATGTGAGATGGTATCAAAAAGTCAGTGGACGCATCACAAATAACTGGAATCTTGTTCAGATACTTTGTCTAATTATGACTTATTCAGAATGTAGTGAAGTTAATTTTCCCATTATTTCTGGCATTATTTTTTTCAGTAAAATAGTAACTCTTTAAGAGTCCAGTCATTATAAGTTCATTTGGTATTCATGGAAATAGCAATGATCATAATGAATTCATTTGGTATTCATGTGAATGTCACATGTACTTCCCATAGAGGTACTGTTGTAATTCAGTTTAGTTAGCTAACTTTTTTCTTTGACAGTGACTATTTCTTTCGGTTGTGCTTTACAGACAGAAAGGGTGGTCTGGGCTAAACCACAAGACTAGAAGTAAGGAGATCTGTGTTTAATTCCTGATTCTGTTCTGGATTTCTTATTTGGTTTTGGGCAAGTCACTTAACCTCTCCTTATCCACAGTTTGTCCCGTGGGTAATGGGAATATAATTGATCTCACAGCACTGTTAGGCAATTTAACCCATTAATGTTTGTAAAATGTTTTGAGACACTCTCTCCCCCTCTAATGGAAGACACTGAAGACATGCAAAGTATTAATTATTATTTTTAAAACCTTAATGGGAGGTTTCCTAGGTTTTCTTTAGCCCTTGTTTTTAAATCAGCACAAGAGGCTTCTAAAACCATCCCCGTGGTCATGATTTTCAAAAATGACAAATGATTTTTGGGTGTCCAACTTGAGACATTTTTAGAGGGACATTTTCAGAAAGCTTTCAGCAAATGCCCTCTGAAAATCAGGTCCCTTTAAGTTATCACATATTGGGCATCCAGAAATTGAGGCGCCTCAGTCACTTTTGATAATCTTGGCCTGTTTGACTAAACACATAAGCTCCTTTAAAATCTCAGCCTAAGGGAGCAAGGTGCTCATATTCCATTGATATTCAATGGGACTCATGTACTTAAACCCTTTAAAGCTCTTTTTAATATTCCCATTTCAATATTCAGGCATTGTGATCATCTAGTCCAGAGGTGGGCAAACTAGTGCCCATGGGCCACATCCGGCCCGCGGGACCCTCCCGCTGGCCCCTGAGCTCCTGGCCCGGGAGGCTAGCCCCCGGCCCCTCTCCTGCTGTTCCCCCTCCCCCGCATCCTCAGCTCGCTTCGCTGCCGGCGCAATGCTCTGGGCGGTGGGGCTGTGAGCTCCTGGGGCAGCGCAGCTGCAGAGCCCGGCCTGACCCAGTGCTCTGTGCTGCACGGTGGCGACAGCGTGGCTGGCTCCAGCCGGGCGGTGCGACTGTAGCGCCGCCAGCCACCGGTGCTCCAGGTAGCGCGGTAAGAGGGCAGGGAGCAGTGGGGGGGCTGGATAGAGGGCAGGGGAGTTCGGGGTGTGGTCAGGCAGCGGGGGTGTGGATAGGGGTCAGGGCAGTCAGAGGGTGGGGAACAGGGGGGTTGAATGGGGGCAGGGGTCATGGAGGGGCAGTCAGGAAGGAGATGGGGGGTTGGATGGGGCGGCGGGGGGCAGGCAGGAATGAGAGGAGGGGTTGGATGGGGCGGCGGGGGGCAGTCAGGGGCAGGAGTTCCAGGGGCAGTCAGGGGACAGGGTGGGGGGGTGGATGGGGCTGGAGTCCCAGGGGTGGGTCAGGGAAGATGGGGGGGTTGGATGGGGCAGGAGTCCCGGGGGGGGGGGCGGATAGGGGGTGAGGGCCGGGCAATGACCCCCTCCCCTAACCGGCCCTCCATACAATTTCCAAAACCCGATGAGGCCCTCAGGCCAAAAAGTTTGCCCATCCCGATCTAGTCTGACCTCTTGTATAACACAGGCTAAAGAACTTCCCCAAAATAATTCCTAAAGCAAGTCTTTCAGAAAAAAAATCCAATCTTAATTTTAAAATGGTCAGTGATGGAGAATCTACCATGACTACTGATAAATTGTTCCAGTGGTTAATCATGCCCACCATTAAGAATTTATGCCTGATTTCCACTCTGAATTTGTCTAGCTTCAACGTTCAGTCATTGGATCATGTTATACTTCAGTCAGCTACATTGAAGAGACCATTATTAAATTTTTGTTTCCCATGTAGATGCTAATAGACTGTCATCAAGTTACCCCTTAACCTTCTCTTTGTTAAGCTAGATAGATTGAGCTCTTTGAGTCATCACTATAAAGCATGTTTTCTAATCCTTTAATCATTCTCATGGCTCTTCTCTGAACACTTTCCTATTTGTCAACATCCTTTTTGAATTGTGGGCACCAGAACTGGACCCAATATTCCAGCAGCAGTCATACCAGTGCGAAATACTGAAGTAAAATAACCTCTTTGCTCCTACTTGCGATTCCCTTGTTTATGCTTTAGCTCTTTTAGCCACAGTGTTGTACTGACCTTCAAATGTTTTTCAGACGATAGAAACCCCCATCCTGTAAGTATGATCTACATTCTTTGTTCCTAGATGTATACATTTTTTTACATTTAGCTATATTAAAATGCGTGTTGTTTGCTTGCACCCAGTTTACCAAGCAATCCAGATCGCTCTGAATCAGTGACCTAACCTCCTTCTTATTCACCACCCCCAAATTGTTGTATCATCTGCAAACTTTTTCAGTGATGATTTTGTGTGTTCTTCCAGGTCATTGATAAAAATGCTAAATAGCATAGGCCCAAGACCGGATCCCTGTGGGATCCCAATGGAAACACACCTGCTTGATGATGAAATAGTTATTAAAGTATTAAATAGGTAACCTACCAATATGTGACCTACACTGGTCCCAACATAGTCCACTGTGACTCCTGAACTAGTGCCAACACTGGTCTCCAAGAGGAAGTGTCTCAGCATTCTCTAAAGACAGCATGAGGAAATGCAAAACTAATCCTGACCCCAGCTTGCGTTGGATCAGTGGTTCACATAGTACTGAGTTCCAAATTCAAGAAAGGCTTCCCCTCCAACCACCCTCCCACCCATTCCTTAAAGCTCTGCACACCAGCAAAATACAAACTGGTTTGGAAGAATAAGCAGGAAAGGTTTCATTTCTTTGTTATGTAAATCAGTTATTTAAAGATTCCCTTTGCACATTAAAAATAATACAAACATGAGAACTACAACTTTATCCAGAACAGATAAAAGGCAGGCAGTTTCAGTTAAAATTAAAGAACAGATTAAAATTAATTAAATAAGAGCCAGAACAGAAATATCCTATTCAGTACATACTGCAGCCCTCAATACTTTCTTCAGCTGCAAAGTGGAGGTGGTGGGGAACACAATGTTTTTTATATTACTCCCAGAAGCTTTTCTCAAGTGTTGCTTCCAGGAATTATATGGCAACATTAGAGTTGGACCAATGCAGGTTGCATAATGAAAGTATGATGTTTGTGGATTATACTTTCAGGAGAAACTGGAGTGTTTGGAAGTGTCTGATGTTCTTCAAACTAATCCAGCCTAGTTATACAGTCACTAAAACAGAATTCAGTGTTTGTTTCCTCTTGTTTAGCTAGTTTCACTAAGAAAAAACAAAACAAAAAATGTGTCTCCTACTACATGAGATAACAGAAGGCTTTTTAATCTGGACAGTGGAGAACATTGGTGATGGCCTACCTAGGGGGTTGTATGTAGCAATCACTCAGGACATTAGCTGGACTGAGGTAGGGTAACTTTCACCTGGATTCTAATAGTGTGGATGCACTCACTCTACAGCACAAAGGAAGGACTGACACATCCTTGATCCAGAAAGAGGAACCCACTTGAAGTCACTCCTTGCCTGCCTCCAGCCAGGAGACTGAATGCAATGCTTCTATGGCCACCTCCTATTCTGGCCATCGTAGACACCAATATTCCTAAAGCTGGATTTCCTGTGCAGCAGTGTATGAATCTATTAAGTAAGTTTGGAGACCACTTCCTCCACACAAACACCTCTTAAAACTGGGGGTTGATTCCTTAGCTGGTAATATAGAATGAAATCCTTTTGCTCAGGGAAAATGCCCACTGAAACTAATGGGAGTTATGCTGCAGTCAGAACTGCAAGGTTTGTCTCTGTGCTGAAAGATCACTATGCTCCTGCCCTAGAATAAGATTTGCTAATGGACCAAAGATGTAGTAGTCTGCCTTTTTATTATCAATTTTTTTCTGAAGAATTGTTCCTTTTTCTAAAGAATTAATCATGACTGTTGTAAGTACTTTGTGTATTTTACAGTGTCTAAAGTGAGATAACAGACTGAAAATGACTTTGCTACTGTATTTTACATATTCATCACAGTACCTCTTCTTATTCTGGACTTAGAATTAAACACCTCAATGGCCAAATCCTGCTCATTATACTTGACAGATGCCTGCCATTGACAAAGAAAGGGATACTTGCACAAGTGAGTGAAACAGGATTCTGGCCAAAATGTGCTCAGACCAGGAAATGGACAAAGTCTAACTGTTAAACCAAGGGCTTTTGGTTATGATCTGTGAACCCCACAGTGTTCAAAGGTTTGGTGTGGATAATAAATATCCAAAGAGTTGATATTCTTTCGTATCCCAAGCTCAACCAGACCTCTTTGGACTAGTAGGTGAGCCTGAAGTCTCATAATAAACAAGCTTTCACATTGGATAGTTCCTAGTTCCAGCAAGGTGAGAAATAGAACTAGAGTAGCGTTTCTGGTGGTGTTTTGGTCCTTTTGCTTCTGATTAATGCCAAGGGTGAAAGCATAAAAAGTTAGTCTTTTTCAAAGCTGAAAGATTCAGTTCAGTTTCAGTTTGAATTCTGAAAAATGTGCAGATTACATTTTACTTTATCTGAAACATTTATCCATCCTCAGATTTTAACTCTAGTTAGTTCACATTTCTCTTCAAAGACTTAAATGACTGCTCTTGACTAGTCTGAAAGCAAGATCAGCTCAAAGATCAATGTGGTGAGACATGTTTTGAAATACATACATTGCACATTATACACAGAAAGCTTCCTTTTGCATTGCACTGTAGCTCACAGTAAGTGCATGGTACCAGTCTGTATTGAACTCACAATGCTTTTCTGCACACATCAATTCAGATGAATAGAAACGGGCTTTTCTATAATAAATAAAACAAGTATTGTTGTGTTTGGAAATAGTTCAGGCAGTGGGAACATTTCACAGTCAGGATTGGCAAATCAGCATACTTTTATCTGTAACAAGAGAAAGCATGACAGATTTAAAATATTTACCAATTTCCATCACATCCTGTGGGTTAGAATTGCAGGGCATAACACTCCATGTGACATGATGAGTCACTTGCATAGAGGCTCAGCTAGATGTACAGGTAACTGACAAAATAGAGTTACTTACTGTACCTGCTTCCTAAGGCATCCAACACCAATCTAGAACTATAGGCACTTACATGGCCCATGGAAAGGAACTGACCTCTTACTCTAATGGAGCTAATATTGGCTGAGTGCAGTATAGAAAAATGAAAGTTGCAAGAGAATGGGTTAAAAAAAAAAGGAAAATGGCATCACCATCTTCTGAACTGTGGCTTCATGCCACAATCAAGTTATGAAATGCCTGAGGTTTGCAAATGTCTGTATAAGGCTGAGTGGATCTAATGGTCATATGAAGGAATCATTCTAAAATGGCTTAGGAAGTTAGGCACCTCCAAGGTAAGGCAGGGTCATAACACTGCATGTGACATGATGAGGTGCTTGCATAGAGGGTCAGCCACAAATGGTACAGTACATGGTAACCAAACTGAAGTAATTTTTGAAACAATACAGCTCCTGGAGCTCTTAGAACTACATCTAAGCAATATTCCTTTTTTTTTTTTTTTTGGTTCGTTTGTTTTTTTAGCTAAAAACTCACTTGAACTATCCGTACTTTACAGGTTTGTAAATTGGGCTAAAAATCTCCAGGGAACAGAATTTCTAGCAAGATTTTTGGTATTTCCAGCTTGTGGCCAAGTAACAAATAGGAGAACACACTTCCTATAATATTTTGGAATTACCAGTTCTAACTAAAACCTGAAGTGTAGAGGCATGTGCCATTGAAACAAAAATAAAAAATGATCTGAACAACTTCAGACCTAGAGAAATGTTTGCCTCTCTTGGTTAGGTAAAGGTTTTGTTTGAAGATTCAAGTAGATTCTTATTTTAAGCCACACTAGTTTGCCCATCTTTTGCACAAATCCTAATAAAAGCTGGACAAACACTGTATATAACAAGTGGTACTGAATCGTGTTAAGAAAAATGTGATGTGGTTTGATGTGGTGCTCATAGGATCTAATGGAAAAACTGATCTTTAATGCAGATAGGAAAATGTTCTGCCTGCCTGTTCTGGCTCACATCACATCAACAATGTCACTGAGCATGAGGGAACAGTGGTTTTTCTATTTTTGTGCATAAAGTTCAGTACACACTGAGTGAGAGAACATGCATGCAGCGCCTATCACAGAAAAAAAATGTTTCCTCCACTTTTTCTAATGTTTTTGCATAAATTAGTGCACTAGTAGCAATCTGCCAAACAGACTAATCTGTGAATCATATACAAAGCAAGATTTTTGTGTGTGTGAATCAACCTAAAATTAATAAGATCTCAGGAAGATAATTATTATTGATCATAATATATACACATTCCCCTTGCACAGTGAATCACATTTTAGAATGTATTTTTCGCCCCACACCTTCCTTCTCTATTTGCATGTATTCTTATAAGAGCATATTTTTACACACTCCTGATGTGTAGCAATCTAAATTCATGGTACATCTATTTGTGATTGATTATAGAAATTAAAGACAATCCCTTCATAAATATTAATTAAAATGTTGGTTTTTTTCCTTCAATTTTTTGGTGTTTTTTTTTTTCCACCTGACACAACAAATGTGATGTTGTCTTTTTCACAGCTGGGAGACAAAGTACAAATGGCCTCTGGGAATGATGTGAATATGTCAAGGAAAAAGGATATGGCTTTTAAACAAAGATAATTCCTTCACATAGAACTCTTGCCCTTTCCTCCTACCCCTGGTGCACCTCATTCAAATGACACTACCAACTACTTGACCTACCAGTACTGGCTATAGAATCAGCAGATAGGAAAATTCCCTGGCTAACCAACGTGTCCTAATACCTCCTATTTAACAGTATGTGATATGGATTAATCCACAAAAGTCCAATATTCTGTTCAGTATACCTGTAATTATTTTTCAGTGTGGTTGAATGGCGATGCAAGCTGCCTCTTTTGCCCTGTATCAGCAATTCAACAATTCCTCCCTCTCTGCTTGAATAAAATGTGTCTTGATTCTTGTTTCTCCTGCTGTTTTCTTTATATTTAGTTTATGTTCATGCGTTCTGGGAGTTAGTGTTAGTTTAAAGAGTTTATCTACAGTACATCTACTCTCTCTATCCCACTTCAGCATCTTGAAAACTTCAAATTATATCATCTTTTAAACAGTCTGTTTTTCTCTCTAGTGAATAGAATTCCAGGTTTCCCAGCCTTTCTGCACACAAAGTTCATGAGCACTTTTATCATTCTTTTTTGCTGTCCTCTGGCCCCTTTCAATCCCCAGGTTGTCAATTCAATGATATGGTGTCCTGACTTGGGTAAGTTGCCTAAATGTGGTCTGATAAGTACTTTACAACATGCTGGACTAATTTCTTATTTCTTCCAACATCAGTTTTATACCTCTACTATTTTGACAGTGCATAATAATGCATTGTGGGAAAGGGTTTATGCTTCTGTTTACTATCAGTCCTATGACTTTCCTGTTCTTGGTTATGCAAAACATGTCTGTTTAACATATATCCGTTCTATTCTGAGTTGCAAACTTTGAAATCTACCCTTGCCTCAGCAAAAACTCATGAACCATTTGTCCCACTCATTCTCCAGTCTTGTCTGGAAGATCTTTGTTTCTTTAGATACAGATTTTTTAAGGTATTTAGGCATCGCTGCTCCCAGCATTGCAACACCTTGGAATTTAGGAGTCTAAATGGCATTTTCAAAAGGGATTTAATGCCTTGAGCCAAAATTCCATTGACAGTTGATGAGATTTAGGCTCCTAAGTGCCTACATCACTTTTGAAAATGAGACAGGCTCTTAAATCAGTGAGGCCATGTTAGTGATAATCTTCTCCAGGTCATTCATATAGAGAGAGAGATACAATTTGGCCCTCAATATCAATCCTTAATCCTTATTGCACTTCACTCATTGCCTTTCTTGTCCCAACCCCATACGCCAGTTACATCATTGCTATCTACCCCTCACCTCAGTTACCTAAACTATCCTTTCTCCAGTCCAAACCCGTACCTAGAATCCAAATAGAATTAATTTAGTCCAGTGCGTTACCCATGTCTGCTTTCTGCATTACTTCCCTAAAAATATTCCACCCGATTTGTCAAACAGGATTTACCCTTTATGAAACCATACTGACTAGTTTATTTCTCCAGATGTTTTGTGACCTCATCCTTTATTAATGTTTCCAGAATCTTGCCTACCACCAAGGCCAGACATACTGGTGTATTATTTCCTGGCTCTCTTTCCTAGTCCTTGTCTTACAGACTGAGGTTGTATTTGCTTCTCTTCAGTCCCTAGGAGTCTTCCCTCTCTGAAAGGAGCCAAGTTAAAATCTCCATTATTGAACCACTGATCTTGTTAAAGATTCCCCAGTATATAAACCCTATTACCTTGGAGCTTCTAGCCTCCAGTAATTTTAACTTACACAGGACTTATGCTGAAATGAATCTATTGTACCCCAGAAACTTTGCTTCCACTCAACCTCATGAATATTGAGCAGAAAATTAGATTTAGGCTGAGATTGTCAAGTTTTTATAGGAAACACAGCAAAAGGAGAGTTTTAAGAAGATATTTGAAGGAGGATATTGAGGCTGTTTATGGGGACCTCTTCCCAAGTGTGAGGTGCAGTGTGGGAGAAAGCACAAAGACGCTTGTTTGAAAATCTAACCACCCCAGCAACTGAACAATTTATCTCAACAAGTTCCTCTGTCTTTGCCACGTTTGGTTTTTCTATGTCGCTTTCATTATTAAACATTAAGCTCTTCAGGGCAGGTACTGAGCCTTCCTGTGCTTTTGTACAGTGCCTAGCATAGTGAGACACCCAATTCTCATTAGGGCCTATGGGTGTTAGCGTTATATAAATGGTAATAAGAATTAATGTTCAAGCCTGCATTTTTTTTCTACTTGCAGGAAGGACTGCAGAAATGGACCCATATTTTCCACAAACCATAGGTCCCCTTTATTCAGCATTCTTGTGTATGATAATACACCACCTCTCTCTTCCTCCCTGTCCTTAATACCTTTTATAAGTTTTGAATGTATCTACATTGACCTTTTATTATTATTCACCATTGTTATATGTGCTCGCTATTGCCACCACAAGGCTGGATTACTCTAGTGCACTATACCTGGCTTGCCATTCAATGAGCCTCCAGAAGCTCTAGGTAACAGAGAACAAGTCAAACTACCCTCTAACCACGGTAAGGCACCATGTGCACAATATGTGTATTCCATTCTCTGTCTACGTTTCTCCTTCCAGGTGAAAATTCAAGGAACATAAGAATGGACATATTGGGTCAGACCAATGGTCCATCTAGCCCAGTGTCCCATCTTCCAACAGTGGCCAACGCCAGATGTTTCAAGGGAAATGAACAGAACAGGGCAATTATCAAGGGATCCATCTCCTGTGGTCCAGGCCCAACATATGCCAGTCAGGGGCTTGATCAGAAGCTAGTGACAGGCTTCAAAGTTATAGAAGAGACCAATTTCTTCCCTATATCCTGTCAGTACATATAAGGTCCATTAAGTGCCTCCTCTCTTGGTGCTGGGAGGTCATCCTTTTGGGGTCAAGGATATAGTTCTCAGTTTAGGGCTACAACTTTGGGACTTTCTACCTGTGATTGTCTATCAGAACACATACTTCAGAGTAAAACTCTTTTGGTTAGTCAGGCTTTCTTTTAAACATTTGTTTATTGGGGTTTTTTGCATGTGTTCTTTCTGATATTTTAGAACAGGTGAGTATTTTATAGAGAGGGGGATATTTTGAGTTGTTTAGATTCTGTGGATCAACTTTCAAAAGGGCCTTTATCCTGCACTCTAATTTTATGCCAGTAACTTTGTACCCACAATCAACCTTTAGAAGTTAAACTACCTGATTTGCAGGCACCAACATCCTTTGCACTTTTAGATCAGACAATTAATAATTTCTGCTCACAACTGATTATGCTTGCAAAACAGCAGGTACAAAATGAGGATTTTTTTTTTAAATGTAATTCTGCATGATTTAAATGCTATTATCTGGTGCTTGGATATTTTCATGGAAGGATCTATGTGATACATTTTAAATAGAATGAAGAAAAATAGATGATAAATATCTTGTACATAAACAAAATCAAATGTGGGATACCAGGGACGACTCCTGCAAAAGTTCTACTTGTCAGCTCCATCTACTACAAAAGAACAATGATCAAGCAGGAACATCAAAAGGGAGGAGTCTGAGACTGAGCAGTTGTGAGAGTGGATCTCGCCATGAAGTTAGCACAGAGTAGTTAGAGAATAGCAACCCTCCCTCAGAACTGAGCACAGCCATTAATGAATTGCTACCCCTCTGAAGCTCACTGCATTCAGAAAGCCCCTTCTCCCCTGGGAATGCAATGGGATCACCAGAGGAGGACCTCACCTCCTTGAAAAACTTCACACCCCAGCTGCTCACCCAAATTAGAACTCCTGTAATTCACACCAGAACCTGGTGAAATCGCATCATTTGCTCCAGTATCTGAAGCACACAAGATATGCTGGGAAAGGTACAAATTACAATTTCAAAGCCTTTCAGCCTGAATCTGAATTTAGAATTAAGACTATGCAGCTGCACTCACCACTACTTATTTCAGCTTATTGGGGGAAAAAAAGAAAAAGAAAAGAAAAATCTCTAAAAGTCATTATTTTAGTGATCTGAGTTGTTTGTTACAAGGCTGTCTCCAATGACACTGACTCACAGTTAAGAGGCTGCAGGATATTAATATTAACAATGTAAATAACAGACAATTCTTCAGGGGAGAAAGGAACTTGTCTCTAATTTTCAAAGGATAGGCTTTACTTAACTAAGCCTAATTAGCTGTGATTTTCACATAAGCAACAACAACAACAACAAAAAATCACATTTGTTTTAGCATTTTTAAATAGCTGATAAATGGGAAATTATTTTCCAAAACAGACTTTTAGGAATATTATCAAGTTCTTAAGTGCACACAAATTATTATGCCCAAGATTATTTTCTCATTTACTATATTTACACATACTCTCTATTGCAACCAAAAATCCTAAATGTTTATTTATTCTAGAGATATCATATAGCAACAATATACTGGTTTAATGTTTCTTTGTAAACCCCTAAAGCTTTCTTTCTGCTGTTATGTAGAAATACTCATTCTAAGAAATACTAAAACGTATCTTATATGTGTGCATACATTTTCTAGAATGAATTATCTTAAAACATTTTATTATGCAACGAGGGTGTCGTGAAGGGTTTGTCACTTTAATTGCAGTAACTTATACTACAAAAGAATGTCTGGGTGTGTTAAAAATACCACTGTGAAACGTAAGGTATAATATTGGTTTGCTTTTGCATCATGAAGAAAAGAGCTTCCCCCCACCCCCCAAATTAGCCTATAGTGCATATTGCATGCTGGCTAGAATTCAGCATGTACATAATGTAAAGCAGCCCACTTGAAATCCATCGTATGGAATTTTTAAAGTGCTAAATGTCCCCTCTGCAACCACTTCCACCTGCTTTTGTCCAACACATGCATAGTTTCTCCTTTTAGTAGGAAGGCTAAACCTTCTCCAAGTCGTTAAAAGTTCACTTTTCACTTTATTAATTGCATACTTCACCTGAAGAGAAGAAAAAAAAGTGATCTCATGCCTTTTTAGTGGCTTAGCCAAGAAGTTACTTGGTTTATAGCCTCACTAAGCCAGGAGGTTCCTGCAGCTCTGGTTACAAGGTTCAGACACTATCAAATCCATTTAATGTTTTATATGCTTTGGAGATATTCTCTCTTTCCTCAATGATTGTTGCTGTAATTACACAAATGATCTGCTCCACTGTCACTTCCAGTCAAAGGTGTCATCTAAAATTAAAAATTCATGTAAAAACTAAAAACTGTTTAAGCAGGCACTTCGGACCTGATCTGATTTCACAATGTTTTGTTTAACTTCTTGTGTGCCTTGTCTCTTTGCACAGTGGGGTCCAGTTTAAACGAGTGGGTTGGAGAGCTATACATGGAAGCTGTGAGTACTAAAAACTAATGTCCTCTGACTCTTAAACACTTTTTATTTTATTTTATTTTATTTTTTTAAATAAAGGGCCTAATTCCCCCATTGCGGATACAGTGTAAAATTGCCTTGAGAAGAAAATCATGTACAGAGTTTCTGAAACAGATAACATTACACTGTTTAGATGAGGAACAGACAATATGGCGACTCAACAACAGGATTAGAACCTGAAGCATATCTTTTCCAGGCTTCTATGGTATGGACATGAGACAGGAGGTTACAGAAATGGAAGCAGAAGACACCATATTGAGGGTAACTGAGAAGACAAGGGACTGAATTGGCAGCCATAGATTACAGATAGGTTTACATAGATGCTATTCTCTATATTTACCCCATGTTACATCTTCAGAGACCCTAGTTAGGAATCAAATGGCTAATGGTGGCTATAGATAATTACTGTACAATAAAATACTGTGCTTCCATCTAACTTGGGTGCTGTTCAATGGTGAATTTTGTTTCAGATTCTTGCTCCTGGATTCTGATTGTTTTAAAATGAATTCTTGTTTCTGCTGCTGCATAACTACTGTATTTAGATTAGACTGATAGGGCTGTATAATTGCTGACACAGGGAAGGTGCAAATTGCACTCCTTGTGCCCTGACTGGAGCCTGTCTCCTGAGATTCACCCTAAAAGAAGGCAGGTGATGTCACTACTGCCATCCTCCTATGGTAGCTTAAATCTCCGACATGGACTGTGTAGGAGCCCTGCCAGTAAAGGCTGGTGAGGGTGTGCACTAATTCAGCATACCCCTGGATACCCTGGCCATTCCTCCTCCCTAGCGAGCTTTGTCTTCTTTTGGGGCTGCACTGGATCACGGTAGATTCCCCAGCAGACGGAAGGTTTGTGTACCATATACAGCTGCAGACACTCCCTTCTCTTACAGGGTAGAGTATTGCAGTAGTCTGACTGCACCACTCTTTCAGCTGTCCCAAATGTACTAAGAGTCTGGCATGTTCTGCACATCACACAGGTCACTGACTCAGTGCAGGAACAAACTGCCCATCTTGAGACTCAGAATTTACTGTGGAAAATGACCAGGCAGAATCACCCACCACAGAGAATACTAAAGGGCAACACTTCCAATGGTTCTGGAACAGTTTTATAGTAGGGGGTGCTGAAGGCAGACACCGTGAATTGTTGTGGGTTGTTATTACTGTTTCAAACCAGTGGATGTGACAGTACCCCCAGCACACCTAGTTCCAGCACCTATGAACACGTGAAATAAAAAATGAAACAATCCTGTACAGTGACTCTCATCCTGACATTTTCAAAGTGGGATGAGAGATTTTGACTGGGTGACTCCCATTAAAGTCAATAGAAGTTGCAGGGTTAAACCCATTAAACAAAGATCTGCAACAAACAGGGACTCATGTGAACTGATCATTTCAAAGAATTATTTTTGTGACCACTATAAATTGAATTGCATGGAAGCCTTTGTTTTGTTATTGAGGTTTCCTTAAAGTACAAGATGGGAAAGGAAGAACACCAGCCACTAATTCCCAGAAATTAATCCTAAAGTGTCAGAGAAAGTTTTCAGTTTACTGAATGCCCTACACTGTCTCGTCAAAATCGTCAGAATTTAAATAGTATGTTTTTCCTTTGGAGACAGACTTAACAATTGAGCTGAATTTTGAAACTGGATGTGCCCATTGACCCATTACTACTGTGGGTGTTTTCATACCCAACCAGTTAATTGCCCATAAAGATTCATAATGTAACATGACGTGAAGAAGAACCAGATGTGACTCGTTAAAGTCTTATGTATCAAGCTAGGAAATCCAAAAAGGCTTGTTTTTCAAGAACAGACAGCATTTCAGGTTTAAATGAATGCTTTGTACCAACCTCCTGCAATTTTTGTTGCCATTTCTTTGGCAAAATTGCCAGGACAAAGCACATCTCACATAAAGATGCCCCAAAAGAGTTTTGAAATCTTTCATTATCTCTAAATATCGGGTAAATATCTTCTTTCATACAGATATTATGCAGTGCTTGACCTGGAAGTATGTTGTATATATTGTGTCTGGAAGAATTAAACCTAAAGAAAAAACTCATGTCGTCTTTGAAACCAATCTTTCAATGCCATGAGTTTTCTATTTGATTTTCCAGCATAATCAGCAGCCACTTCAGTGTGCGTATGCATTTGGCTGAGAGACTGGCAACATTGCTTCTGTGGGAATGATAAGAAAGACGTTTAAAAATTAAAAGTGTAAGCAATTTTGTACTTTAAGGTGATTAGTTTGTTTTTTTTAAGGGGAAGGTATGTGTTGGAGTGGGGAACAAAGTAAATTTTTTCCCCAGAGTTCAGAGATAAGTACACCGTGGGCCACAATCTGCCCTCAGAAACATGCCCTCAACTCTTTTAAAGCTTGCTGAAATAAACAGGAATTGCATCAGAGGGCAGAAAATGGGCCAAGTCATTAGAGAGAGAAGAAAGAGAAAAACTTGGAAAAGCAATGAAAAATTGTACACCCGTATTTTTTCTTTTTATCTGAAATATGTATGCTCAATGGAGCTTCTTGGTTAAACAAAACACGATGAACTTACTGTGGATATATATACTGTAACATACACCAAAAAAATCAGTGCACTGGAAAAGGGCTATTTTATGCAGCAGTTATAACTTACTGCAGAAGATTCTAAAGTTGGACTTGGTACATATCCACAGCACAAAGAAGAGAGTGAGAATCTGATATGGTGGATACAATTTTTCAAGTTACTCACATTGGCTAGAACTGCAGTGATTTCATTTTTATTGCACTACAACCTAAACACAAGCTTCATTAACTGCAAAGTCACATTTCTTTAACACAAGGTGAATAAGAAGGGAAAAAGGTGTTTGTTTTTATTTGAAAATTGTTTAATTTTCTGAAGTTTATACCATATGTCGATATCGTTAAGCAATTCCCATGGTTATGCTCAAGATTCAGCTCTACCTGTGCTACCCAACCATTAAAACCAACAAGAGTTTGTGTAGCAGTAACAAGTTCTAAAGAATATGGAACACCTTTCAGACATGACAAAAGTCTCAGCAAGAGTTTAGTGCTAAAAATGTATATTGTCAGAACACAGTTAAATATAGTTTGAGTCTGAGGAGATGGAGAAGGAGATGCTGAAAGAAAAACACCTCTATAACATCATCTTCCAGTGAAGGCATCTGCCCCTCTAATCATTAAGATGGTCCACAACATCAGAGCTGACCTAGGCTCCTCATTGCTTCTAGATAGCCAAATAGTTAGGATAGCTAAAAATGTCTCTTTCCAACTGCACCCCAATTCAGATTTGATGACGGTGACACGTTAACTCCAGGTTTCAATACTGCAATGGATTGTTTCTAAGGATAAAACCATTAATCTTTCCTTTATCTAGGAACCAAGCCTCGGTTGGTTCTGATACAACAACTATGCAGCAACACAAGACACCAAGTGCACATCACACTACTGCCAGGCTTCCTTCTTTGGCTGTTTATTGAATACCAAGTGTTCAAGGGTGTTGGTCCTTATCTTCAAAGCTCACCATGGCACTGACCCAAATTACTTGAGGAACTGTCCCACCCTGGATGATCCTGTCCTTCTGAGCACAGCAGACAGAACTTTCTATGTAACTGGCCCATAACTGAGGAACTTCCTTCTGGAAGAGATCAGAATGACTACAAATCTCAGCACCTGCAAAATGAAATATAAAACCATTTCTTCAACTTAGTCTTCCTTTGGAAATCCCACCTAAATAACATCAACAAACAAATAAACCAAAGCAAACAAACACAATAACCTTCCTACGGAATGGAACTAGAGAGCGAAGGAGAGCATGCAATACAGAAATCTTCTTAACTTTAATACATTTGTAAGGTGTTCAGGTCCTGTATAGAAGCTGGGCCCAAGAAAAGTAGGTAAATACTCTCTGGCTGAAACCTGCTGCCTTCTGAAAGGCTGAACGTGAACATGCATTTGACTTAATTAATCTAAAATCTGAACAAGGTTAGTTTTCATTGTCAACATCAAAGTTAAAATAGGTTTCTAATCTTTTTACTTATGCCAAGAAAAACCTTTAGCAAGAAGGTCTTCTATCACTACTAATCATGCCATAATCCTGACATCATAAAACTAATTGATGTTGCCACTCTTAAAATGGATCTTAATCTAAGTGATGCAATCATTTAAAAATATCATTGCATCTGACATGACTGATCTGATGTTGACTCACAGGATTGCTATTGCAGGTCTGAGGGACAAGACAGGCTGTATATTTTGCAGAGGGTTCCTGTAGAAGGGTCACTGAGACTCATCTGGAAGTAAGCAGTCACTTATGTACTAAATGGGCTGCTCATAATAAGTATTTTCTCCTTCATACAGGGAAATCCTTCTCAGGACTCCCCTCCTAGTCAGCCCACTTCCTTCTTTAGAAGACTCAAAATAAACAGCTTTCTTTCCTCTTTCTAGAGGGGAAATAATAAAAGGATCCCAATTTGCAAGACCAAAATCCATCACCAGCAAAAAACAAAACCAAGAACATCTCTTCCCATCCTTCTCCCCGCCTGTGCTCCAAACTCCTCCTCCCAAAAAATCCTAAAATAGCTCTGGCTTGCCTATTTGGCCAGAAAAGACCAATGTATTCCCTCTTAGCAAAATAACATCACAGTTTTCAGGACACTAGCAAAAACAAACATAAAATGTATGTCCATTTGGGTTCAGGACAACAGGTTCAAAGTCTTCCCTGGTCAGCAGAAGAAGCACAGCTCCTCCCAACCAGAAGCCTCCTGTTCAGTCAACTTCCACTCTCTGAATGAGCCAGCTGAAGGATCTGTCCTCCAGGCCTGGCAGCTCATGGGGGAGAATCTGTACTCTCATTTCTCTCACTGGAGAGCTTTAAACCTTTCCCTCCCCAGCCATGTGGTGGGTATGCTCATCCTATCACAGAACCTCATACTGCAGTAAAGTGGACATTCACAAAGGAATTTAAAATATTTAAAAGCTCAGAAGATTACTTGAGTGGTTTTTCAGGGCTTTTTATCTGCCCCTGTTCTGGAGCTACCTCCTCATTCCCATATCTGGTTTCAACTAAACTCCAAGGAGCTCAGTATTCAGCATCATATCCATTTAAGAATGAAGCTAGCTTCCTCCCCTGGCAGGCAGTGGGATGGTTGGTGGATTGGCAATACCTACCTGGAGCTTCAAGAACATTTAAATCTGAAACCCAACACAAAACTGTAGATGTGCAAGAACTTGTGAACTGGAACCACAGATATGGTTTGCTGACCTTCAGGGAAATTAAAGCCAGTGAGTTCCACACAGTGGTAGTGTTACTTTTGGAGTCCACAGGAAGAGCTGCTTTCCCTGATACATACCAAGAGTTAACTCCTTTAGCTCAAGTGGTAGAGGCCTGTATTTTGATACTGAAGATCCCAGGCTCTAGCCTTGCTGACCAACTGTTGTGAAGAAGTTGTAGAAAAGTGATGGTCTGCAGATTCCCCATTGGCTTCAAATAAACTCCTGTGGATCTCAGATGTTTGGCATGAGCTGTCCCTGATGGGAGAGTATATTGGGTTCCCTTCTAGTGGCCGGTCCACATAAAAGATAAGAGCTTACTATTGCTGCCCAGTTAGTCCATTAGCTCAAGTGGTAGAGGCCAGTGTTTTGGTGCTGAAGGTCGAGGATTCATTCACTGACAATCTGGGGAAGAGGTCATTACAAAGTGATGGCACACAAGAATTTGAACATCTGAGGGTTGTTATATCTGTGAAGAAATTAGAGATACTCTGGCACCTTCTGTAAGAGTAGGAATTTGCCCTCATGTCCCTGGTCAATACCAGTCTCCTCACTGTTGTATGGCTGATGGAGGTTGCCTCCGCCCCCAGGGCTGGCTGCATTTCAGTCATGCACTCTGTGAATATGGCTGTAATGCATTTCAGGATCCTTCAAAATGAAAAAGACTGTTTGTCTTTGGGAATTAGTTCAAATATTGTGAAAGGTTCTGCCTTGAACAAATTTGTAATTCTTATTAAAGTCATTAATTACCTGTTTTTGCACACGAGGAGATGCCACTTAAAAAGGATATCTTTTGCACAGCCCAATTGTTGTGTGTTTTAAACATTCATAATATAGTATGTAAGTATCTAGGATTGTGTGTTTTGTATTAGAGAGACATTTTAAAGGGCAGTTAGAATTTCTATCTCACATACCTATTAGGTGTATATGCCAAATGGAACTTTGCTGAAATACTTATAAAGATATCTGCTGAGTGGGGCAGGCATTTCAATCCTGGACCTTCTTTAGTATTCGTCACTTCTAAATGAACTGGATATGTTGTACAGTGGAATTACTAGATTTGTATTAAATTGTAGCTTTGGGACCTATCTTTGTGCGATGTTATCTATGTTCAACTGGCTTTGTTTATCACAGAGAAGGGAACTGAATTAGCATAAGATACTACAAAGTAGTAAAGGGATTTTAGCACCCTATCTGTTTGACCTACTATTGACCCGGGCTAATTCATATTCTCTCTGGGATGTTGTAACAGGTCATTTTCTATTTGGAAAAAAATTAGGTCAGATTATGGAACTATATCTCTTGTCTTTTTCTTTTGCAAAATCATAGAATTCCCTTTCCCCATATACACACAGTGCAGAATGTCTGTTTTCTTTATTCCTTTAAAGGAAAATGAAGTTTCATTTTTAAATTACAATGCAAGTGAATTTTATTTGTCTTACTTATTGCACTCATGTGACTGCTGCTGTAAGTATGATCATTTGTAATATTGCTGGTGGCAATAACAGAACGGCCCTGAAAATGAGATCATGTATCTAATTGAGCCTACTTCTGTATTGGTATATGTGTGCGCTCTCTCTCTCTCTCTCACACACACACACACACACACACACACACACACACACACACACACACACACACACACACACACACACACACACACACACACACAGTGGTTTGCTATAAATTACCCCCAAAATGGCAATTTCAGCTTTATCACAGGTCAAATCTCTGCGGGCCACATTGTTGCTGGCTCTATGCAGGTGTATAGGGGAGAGGGCACAGGGTGCTTTCCCTTTGCATCTCAGCCACAGTCCTGCTATTTGAACTCCTGGGGTTAGATTGAACCATTAGGTACTGCCCTGAGTATGGAATGTTGCAGGTCTACACCACCCAGAAGTAGCTCAGGAAAGGATCATACCACAGAGAGGCCCAATCCCTTTTCAAGCTCCTCAACGTGCAGGTTGCATGATCCTTTATGATAATACAACCTGCACCTTCAGTTTGCTTGGCCCATGCCATTAGCAAGTGCTGGGCGCCGAAAGGCTCGCGGCCTTTTCTCCTCTTTGTTCCTTTTGGATGTGTAACCCTTGGGGCACATCTGAGGAGGGAATTGTCATGATACCCAAGGACTTCGTGGTCTTTTGTAAGCAAGAACTGAGCGTCAGCTGCTACCCGTGGTGCTCAACTCCACAAAGAAGTCAGCGATGGGCAGGGAAAACCACACTGTTTGGTGGAGTGCACACAGCACCCTGTTAAAGGGTGCAGCTATAAAAACCGCAGCGTACACTCACCTGGCATTCTTGAGCACATTCTGTCTTAGGCACAGTGATGTCACTGATGCAGAACCCCTCCACCACTCTCTACCACAGGCTGGGGCTTAAAAGTCACACCTTGAGCCTTGAGCAGTTTAGTCCCTGGATTTTAACTGATTTATATAAATATAATTTATATATTTAAAATATTGTCAAGCTTTAAATTACATTTTGTATAAACCTAGAGCTTTCCTCAAAGGTTATTTAAAGTAGTTTAAGAAATTTAACCCTCTTCAATTTTTAGTAAAAAATCATGAAATGAACTTCAGCATTTGCTCTACAGTGCAAAGAACTGATTAATTGTAATGCCAGCCTGCTTTTATTCTCTTTAATAAGAAATTAGGTCACAATAGGGATTTATGAAAATTACCTTGAAATGTTTGTGTGTTTGAGTGATTGCACAATTTGTGCTAAAATTGTGTTGAATCATATAATATAGAACATCTGCCTCTTTAGTTAGTCTTTGTTCAGCTTTAAAAAATGCCCTCCTGTCCTTTGATATGAGTCTACTAATGAATTCAGAAACTTAACATTAAAAGAAACGGTTTGTTTGTTTGTTTTTCTTTTTATAAATTACATTATTGATAATTTTTTCAGGCAGTGAAGCTCACAGTGACGACTTCATCACCCGCCAATTTAAGCAGAAAGCGAACAGTTAATTCAGTAAATCAATTAAATCTTAATATTTAGCCCCTTGGATAACCCATATCCCTGGACAAGATCATTTAATTATTCACCAATATTCTGTATAATATATGCAGTTTGCAGAAGCACAGTTTAGTGTTAGAAAGGGTGTCAGTCCCCTTAATATGAGTAATTTGAATACAGCCTACTTATAATATTTTTAAGGAAAACCATTTCATTAAAAGGCAGGAGACACAGCCTAATGTATTGCATCTTGAATAACTTCTGAAAATCTTTTAAGTCAACCTTGTGTTTTAGTCAACAGGGAAGGTTTGACCTTTAACCTCTCAACAACCATCTGTTTCATTATTTATCTGAGGGAATCAGAGAGTTTTTGTTCTTTCACAAAAGTCCCTGACACCAGGATATTTTTAATAGCTGAAATTTTTCATTCTTGTCACTATCCCTTTTGAAAATACAGGTATTTTCATACAACACGTAGCTAATGAGTGAAACTTCAGAATCCAACCTTTCTCTATAATCACAGGAACAGGGATTAAAGAGGTCCCACTAGTGAGGAACATGAAAATTAATTATTGAGCTCCTTGTTTTATCCTCCCCATCTGTCTGATATTCTCTAGCACAGAAGGAGTTAGACAATTAAATTACTCCTCCTTTTACTTCATCAGAATGTTCCCTATACCTTTTTTCCAATTCCAGAGGCCAAAAAATTCTGTCCATTTACTACAGGAAATGTGTGTGGGAGGAAAAATATCCAGTTTTCCTGGATGTAAAGAATTCAGCTAAGCTTTTCAAAACATTAACTTCTCTTGTACCTACTTTAAATGATTTCCCCCCTTTTCTTTAGGGTTGCCAAAAATCCTTCCACATAAAGAGGTAAATGTTATGAAGAATTTAAGCAAATTATTACATTAATACAAATCTGTACATGTGCACACAAAAGAGCGTAGTGATAATAGAGATAAGTACCTAATATCTAATACTCTTGGGCAAAATTCTTCCCTCAGGTACTTGTGGAATTCCCTCAGAAGACACTGGATATTGCCCCCAATGTATCTGCCCAGGGCAAAATTAGGTCATTATATTTAGTTTTTGTGGGAAATCCCAGTTTTTGTAACATGCTTATACTTCTCATTCATTATTATTGCCAGATAAATGTGAAAAATCCTTTCATTTCTAGCAACTAGTTAAGACCGTTGAAGCAATTAATTTGTTTTATTTAACAATAAACCTGGCATTCCAAGTTGTTGGGAATGAGACTAACTCCAAGTATTTTGCTAGCAAAACCTTTTCTATGCTTAGGAAGTAATAACTTCAGAGCTGTGTATGTGTGTGTGTTTATCATCACTTTTGGCTCACTTGATATTGTTTTGCTTGAGGTGAAGCCAAAGGGTAAAAACTGCTAAAGTGGGCCCAGACCAAGATAAACACACATCCCTGAGACATTTTTGCTGAGAGATCACAGTATGAATAAGGTATAATCCTTAAACTTTTGAATTATTTCCCCTTTATTTTAAATGGCTGTGACTTCATTTTTCTCCTGGAACACACCAGTCATTGTCAGTTTCAGATTTGCTAATCAGGCTGGCAGAATTCACTAGAAACTCAATTTTAATAAAACAGATGAAAAGTGTGGGCTGGTAAACTAACCTTTATATGCACATTTGAGGCAAAGTGCACAGCCATGGAAACAAACAATTATTCTTATGGAATTTACCTCAGGACATGGGTTGATGGAAGAATTTCTTGACCCCCCATAAACAATTGTTTCTTACAACAGTTCATTCTCAAG